>NC_135553.1:16080000-16357500 GCF_964340395.1 Glandiceps talaboti
CCATGGGAGATAGCAGAAATACATTATTATTCAATGGTTGAACACTGAATAGTCATGAGTACACAATGCTATGTACTTCATTGTGAAACAGCTGTCATGAATATTGAATGTTCAACTGCTGAATAATATATTTCTGCTATCTCTCATGATGCAATAGCCCATAGCAAAGATACCCTATAAATGCAAAAGATCAACTTGATGCTTCTCTGAAATCACAAGTAATTGTAGTTGATGCAAAATCATGAAATGACTCTCCAGAACCAATAGTTTATGAAAATGTCTATTTCCAGTAGTGACGTTCCCCTGTAAGAGTTCATTGATAACGACTATTTATGTATGCTAACTTTGTCATTTCCAAATGAACTGTAAAGGAATAACACATTGTACTATTGTCTCATTAAGGTTGCACATCAATCGCAGCATCAGTATTGACGTCATAACGAGTGTGGGTGCTGCTAAACAACTCTTTGAGTATACATGGAAAAACCATACCTTATTAATCGCTGTCAGTCGTCTTTTTGCCACATGCCACTCACTTCTGCAAGCACTCGAAACACGAGTAAACAAGGAAGGTAGAAAAGGATACAATATTGGGGACTACCTCAATCGGGAAGTTGTTGATACTTTAGAAAATTCATTTCGTAAATCTATCGACATCGCGATATCTTGGTTGAAATTAAATCTGCCTCATAGGATGGTTAGTGGAGATAGTCCTGGGTATCAGGTGTCTTCAAATATTGAAATGGAGGTGAGTATATTTGTGACTTGTATTGGTAGTACAATATTATAGAATTTAAAGTTGTTGTTATTACAATCTAGATCGTATGAAAAGTAATTGAAGTCCGTAAATGAACTCTAGGCTCTCTCATCAGTGATTATTTAAACTCTCTTTTTTGAAACCTGAAATCCACAAAAAAATTGCAAATGAGAGAACTACCAATATACATGTATATATAGATATAGACATATCATATATGTATCTGAATCAGGCTGTTCGCCCATATAAAAATGGAAAATATAAAAGTACAAAACATCACAGCGAACAGAGCATATACCTATCTGTATGTATGTATGTATGTATGTATGTATGTATGTATGTATGTATGTATGTATGTATGTATGTATGTATGTATGTATGTATGTATGTATGTCCATTTATCTATCTATCTAGATATCTAGATATCTATCTATCTATCTATATATATATATATAAACCACACACACACACACACACAAACACAGATATATATATGTCTAATGTCTGATGATCGCACTATGCGTGAAACTCCGAGTTACAACCAAGAAAGAGTTCCAGTACTACCAAAATATATATATATATATATATATATATATATATATATATATATATATATATATATATATATATATATATAATTTATATATATATATATATATATATATATATATATATATATATATATATATATATATATATATATATATATATATATTAGATCGATAGGCTATTTATTCGATTACATATTTGGTATCTAGGTTTGGAATGGCTTGATGAATACTGGTGAAAGCTTTGTGATAGCTAAATACAAAGACAGGTGGTGTACAAATATCGCACGTAAATTTAAAAACAGGCTGAATAAGGTAAGTTGTCACATTTTCCCTTGAAAGGCAATAGTATCAAGTATACTGTTGGTATCAAAAAAACATCCGTCCATCTGTTGCATGTACACATGTTCACTTAGTTTTGCCTTGTGATGTGTCGCTTTCTTGTCACATGCGAGCGTTCATTATTTTGCCTTTTGACGTGCAACTTTGTTGTCCCTTATGTGTGTTTATGACGTCATTGAAAGTGTAAACACTCCCGTCATACGTCGCCTGTATGACTCGACGAGTTGTTCTCCGGTCGCCTGTCTCACTCAGCTAGGCTATATACTGAGATGGATTCGCATAGACAATGTCTTACATGGTGATATGTTAGCACTAAAACATTCTTGCACTCATTCGATTGTTGTGATGTCACGTCCAGGCCATCGTCCAATGGTCATACATGATAACGCCCTCTATATTCTAATCTCTTTATAAAATTTCAACTGGGTGTAGTGTTGAATAGTTAAAAATCGTTGTACATGTTATCTCTCTATATGTATTTTCTTTACAGCTAAACAACACCCAACGAATGGAGTTGTATTGCTATGGAAATCCATCAGTTCACCACAAAGATATACAGGAAATCATACGAGGTGAAGCTTTACAAGCAATGGAAGAAGTACAGTTAGTAAGTGAATTACTCATAGACCAGTAGTAAAGACAATCATTTTCAGTCAAGAAGACAAACCTTCAAATGGAATAGGGCATTATGTGATCCTTAGTAATTAAATTCGTAAGGTTGGAACTTCAAATCATTACAATAGTGTGTTTGTGATGCACAACCAGGTTCCTTTTTTCATGTCTACGTTTCGGCAGCGTGAATGTTGCCTTCCTGGCGACAAACTGATGATGATTGCGTTAACAGCACATAAAGAAGTTGGCAACATTTCGGGAAGAAAGTTCACCTGGAGTCAGGAGAGAGAATTGTCATCTCTAGGAACAGTAATCATCGCCAGTTTGCCCTGTGAAGGGCTAGTCACGTTGCTGAAACGTAGACACGGAAAAGTAATTTGGTTGTGCATCAAAAAACATTACTCAAATTATTATGTGACATTAATTGTCTCTTAAATAGAATAGGACATTATGAGATATTGAGTTGTCAAAACTTTACAGGTGAGAATTATTGCAACTCGTTGCATTATTAATTATTAGGATTGTTTTTAGTTAGTATGATAATCTACTTGAGGAGTTTCACAATCATCAAATGTAATGTTTACCAATATTAGACCATCCAAGTTGTAACTTTTATGTGTTTCCGACCTTGTTTACCCTGCAGGAGGATAAGCGTATGGCAACAGTTGTGAATGCGGTGTACAAGGGTATTGAACAAAACAACACATTTGAAATGAATGTAATAGGAGAAATATTATCGCAGTTTCTGAAAAACTCACGGCCACACCAACTACCAGTAGAGGAAGCAATACTATCACATATTCTGACTTGGACACCGTTTCCTGAATTCTTACAACTAGCAGGTTTGTTTGATGACGAATTACAAGAGACAAGAAAACATTATTATGAAATTATGGTGGCGTGGTTCCAAAATATGAACTTTAAAACACTCCCAAATGCACATAAATTAAATAACATACTATAAATCACAAAGTTTAGAAATTATCCCATTTGAACACATGGAATGAGAATTCAGACATTCCGTGTGTTCGTAGACATATTTATATCTCGCAAATAATACACGTTTAAGAAACTTTGAAGATCTGAGGTGTTTTGAAGTATAAGTAATAATGTATTTACAGATTCCAAACAACATGTGCATATATAGTAACTACATTGTGGCGTTACTGGTCATGCAATGTTCTGATATGGTGCTAATAGCTATATCATGGCGTTACTTGTCATGCAATGTTCAGATATGGTGCTAATAGCTATATCATGGCGTTACTTGTCATGCAATGTTCAGATATGGTGCTAATAGCTATATCATGGCGTTACTGGTCATGCAATGTTCTGATATGGTGCTAATAGCTATATCATGGCGTCACTGGTCATGCAATGTTCTGATATGGTGCTAATAGCTATATCATGGCGTCACTGGTCATGCAATGTTCTGATATGGTGCTAATACCTATATCATGGCGTCACTGGTCATGCAATGTTCTGATATGGTGCTAATAGCTATATCATGGCGTCACTGGTCATGCAATGTTCTGATATGGTGCTAATACCTATATCATGGCGTCACTGGTCATGCAATGTTCTGATATGGTGCTAATAGCTATATCATGGCGTTACTGGTCATGCAATGTTCTGATATGGTGCTAATAGCTATATCATGGCGTTACTGGTCATGCAATGTTCTGATATGGTGCTAATAGCTATATCATGGCGTTACTGGTCATGCAATGTTCTGATATGGTGCTAATACCTATATCATGGCGTCACTGGTCATGCAATGTTCTGATATGGTGCTAATAGCTATATCATGGCGTCACTGGTCATGCAATGTTCTGATATGGTGCTAATAGCTATATCATGGCGTCACTGGTCATACAATGTTCTGATATGGTGCTAATAGCTATATCATGGCGTCACTGGTCATGCAATGTTCTGATATGGTGCTAATAGCTATATCATGGCGTCACTGGTCATGCAATGTTCAGATATGGTGCTCATAGCTATATCATGGCGTTACTGGTCATGCAATGTTCTGATATGGTGCTAATAGCTATATCATGGCGTTACTGGTCATGCAATGTTTCAATACAGTGTTAATAGCTATATCATTCTAATTACGTTACATTACTATCTAGACAAGAATATTACGATTTTCCATGTCAATTTTCATACTTGTTCCTATCTCACCGACTTTGTATTCTTCTGGTCGTCAGGTACAAACCGATTTGTCAGCATTCAATTTGATGAGGACGCCAAACTGTACTACAAGCAGTTACAAGCCACATACGAGGAAACAAGGGAAAGTCTCACTGATGGTACTATCTTCATCAAGGACCTTAGATTAGTCCTTAAACATCGCGAAAGATTTGCTGATCTATGTCGTGCTCAGCGACGCAAAACGAAGGTACCAAAGAAAGTCAATACACTGCTAGATGCAAGAGTAGCTGAACTAAAACAACTTGATGACATTTTCAGGTTCACTGGCAGCTTTCTTAACATCTGTTCACAAATAAATCCCGGTGAGTTTCTATGTTGTCCAAAACGTTTTTTTTGTTTTTTTTTATGACGAATACTCAATTGCACAATTTATCTACTATAAAGGGTTATATGAAAAGCTGAATTGCGGTTTTTGTAGCAGTTTTCCTACCTAACGTTCAATAGCAGTTTTGATGTGTTATATTTAGCTACTTCATGATCATACCTTCCCCGTTGGTTTATTTTGGGTATGTTCTCCCAACACTCGCGATCGCTTAGACAATTAAATTCAATACTTTGCTTTCACTGTGTCCGATGACGTTATTGGCGTCCCTGTGTGATCTGAATCAACTAGGAGGTTGGACTGTTTGAGAGTTGATAGGACAGCCGATATCAACCAAGGGGATGGTCTAGTCTAGACCAACATTAGCACGCGTTTAAATGCAAGTATAACCGTCCTATATTGAAAAGAAAGAATAACCCGTGATTCGAAAACCAGTATATATGTGCTCGGAAGTCCCAGTCTTAATGGAATGATGTTGTTGCACTCTTTCTTTCTTTCTTTCTTTATTTATTTATTTATTTATTTATTTATTTATTTATTTATTTATTTATTCATTCACGTCTCTGTGTGTGTGTTGATTTATCTATTTCACTAATATTTATACATTCGTTTATTCCAGTCGCTCTTGGAGATCTTGCAAAGTCTTACACCGCCTTTGACACATTTCGACTGAATAAATTATGTCCACCAAATACCTCACGAAATGGCGGGAAAGCTTCACCTCGAATCTTATTCTCCGATTCTTTGACGCCCACTCTGTTGACCGTTTTAAAGGATGTACACGTTTATGAACATAGTCACTTGTTCAGTGACCACTGGATCAAAGCAGCAAGTGAAGTTCGTGCACAGTTGCAGAAACAGCAGCTGCCGCTAACGCTAGAAGAAATTGAAACTCATGTTTGGCCAACAGTCCAAGAGAAAATGAAAGACCTGTTCCTAAGAGTTAAGAGAGGCAAAATCGTACTAGCTGAAGTTGACGAATCTTTCGCCAGATTTGAGAATGATGACAAAGCACTAGAAGACGAGCTCATACTCATTGGAAAGGTGCACGAGCCTTCGACCTCGTGGATCAAGAAAACGACGAAACAAATCAAGCTGTATCACGAGTTAGGACATGTACGAGAAGCAGCCAATGCCGTGAGCAGAGTTAAACAGACATTTGCTTTAGAAGGCAACTTCAAGAAATTGGCCACTAAGGTATGTAATAAACACTCATAAATATTTGTCAATGCCTAAAGCCGTACGTACGATAGAAATTTGATATTACCATTTCAATTTTAGCCTTATGAAATATTTCTTTTTGAAGCAAATAAAATGTATAATGTTTCTTTCGTTATATTTGTGAATGTACCTTTTACTTAGTGAATGCAGCAAACTGTAAGACTTTCGGGCATCGAATAACTTGTACCTTTCATTTATCAATGCAGCAAAATGAAGACTTTAAAGGCACCGAATTGAGAGCAGTGGATGAGAAGATGGTTAAAGCCAGTAAATTATTAAAGAAAATGACGACTAGCCAAATAGAGAGCCTGAATGCATTTTGTGAATGCCAAGACCTCATATACTGGGTTAGAAATAATATGCGAGGTATTAACTTGTTGACAACATAATATAAACGTAATGTGTGTTTGTGTTTGTACTGCATATTGAATGTAAGTGATATGAAGCAATAGCTGGTTATCCGTTTAATAGTCTTTCTTCCGATACGATAGGTCGCTTGTCGTATCGTATCGGAAGAAAGCCCGAAGGTCTAGCAGGTAGATTAATTAGATAATTTATCTGCGTTCAGTATACGTCATCCGTCAAAGCGTTCGTTCATCAATTTTTTTACATTTCAATTGCTTCTCTTATACAAACTGTTGTCAGGCTGTCATTTCATTTCGTATGTATGGGTGTGGGTTTTTCGTATGTTTTTTTTTTTTTTTATTTTTTTTTTTTATTTTGATGTGTTTTGACAAGCATTATATTTTCGATCTCTCTTCTGATAATGCCTGTACTTATTTCTAAACAGACTTTACTGAAATCCGTCCATACTCTCAAGAACTGTGTTATTGCTAAACAATGTGTTTTGACTACTACTGACTGTCATTTATATAATCATAGTAAACAATTGATTACTGTTGTTCACATATTATACCTGTATTATGTGGTATTGTTTGTATGAAGCAGTGCAGGTTTTATTATTTTGTATAGTATTGTGCATGCGTTTGTAATACCAATAATTATTTGATATGTCAATACAATAAGGAGATAAAATACCATTTTACGTTTCTGTTATTTCAACCCAATGTTTGGTTGAAAATAGGGCATGTCTGTCTGCAAGTGAAGGTATAATGCTATAGTGCTTGTGCAATTATGAATGTCGGGTTGATTTATACCTAACGTCCACGTTGAGTCTTGTGGATGGAGAACAGGAAATCAGAGGAGTAGTGAGGGGCGGTATCTCTTCAGTGTTCATATAACATTCATTAGAAAACACAACAGTTTTTGCACGAAAGTGGCCAAACAGCTGTTGCTTACGTGTGTCATAACAACAACTTTGCATCAATCACAAATGCAAATGGTACATGTACAGTAACGTCTATTTCTTTCATATAACTTATTCACAGATAATTCTGAACTACTGACTTTTATCGACCTTGCCTCGATATCCGCCGGAGAAACCGACATAGAAGTTGACCGTGTCAAATGTTTCCACCAAGCAACTACAGGGTACTCCTCCCTTATCTACGATATTCGACAAAAAACTGACTTTGAAGGTCTCATCAAGGCATGTGGCCCTGTGTGGAAGCGGTTGGAAACTGACCCTGTGCTACCAAAGAAATTGGTATGGTCAAAACATGCATTTTAATATAATTTTCTCAACGTATAGCATAACGATAGTACTAATCATTGTTTTGATTAATAGCCGATGGCTCCGTCTCTTTTCATGATCTGACAGTGTTCTGATTGTTCGGTATCATTCTCACATTCCAAATGTGATTCAGAAGTAGAAACTTGTCAAGTGTATTTGTAAGACATAATTGATACATATATCTAGAGTAATGCAAGGACAATCATACTCTTAAAAATATTTCTTACATTATCTGTATCTATATAACAATACTAATGTTCCCCTGTCACAGAAAGGAACACATTTTTGCAATTTGGATCAAGACGCAAAGTTTCCTTGTTCAGATTTGCGTACAACTAACATAATTGTGGGATGTTATTACTTTTAATTGATATCACTTTGTCTGTGTCTTTGACAGTTGGACACCAAATGTAATTTAGGCTGGTTAAAAACTGTGAAGGATCAGCATGGCTCGGTTGAAAGTTCTTCTCTATCTCAAGTAATTGCTATCAATCAAAGAGGTATCTTCAAAGTAGGCAGTACAAGTAACGCATCAACTATGGTAAGTTATACTTAGATTTGGTGTTTAACACTCACCCCATCCGTAATTCTCAGCAGCGTGTCTGTCTGCTAATCATATTTTGCACTATTGAAATTTAATAGGCGGCTGTTCACATTAACAGGAGGTAAGGTGCAAAAGTTCAGGCTAAGTTCATACACTTAACTTCATTTGGCACTAAGAAATATTAAGCACACAACAATCTTTCGCCAGGTATCCACCATGGCTTCGTCAATGTTTTCTGAAGTCACGCATGTAACTTCAGAAAATTATTCCAAATTGTGGGAATTTGATAACTACCCTGTCATGGTTCATTAAGTATTGAAAAGTCCGTATATGAATTGCTTTCTTAACCCCTCGCCTAACAGTCCAATTCCTGATTCAGAATGTTCACATTGTCTGGGTCGTACATGTCCAGGGGGAGGGGTGTCTTAAACGTGTCTAGAAACCGCAGAAGATGTACATGACTGCCGCAACCATAGTGGATACCTGGAAAAAGCTTTGATGAGCTACTAGTAATTATTGGTACAGAATGATGTTAGGGTAGTTATCAAGAGCAAATGATGTGTTTATTCGCCACTCGATATATGTCATGTCAGATATTCACAATATATGTGTCATTTGAAAATATTTCCATCTTTCTGACAGCAAACCATAAACAACATCATCCAGTTGCATTTGATGGTAGGAGTGACGTCGAATACAGAACAAATCGAATCCGATGAATCCATTGTTTACGATTGGGAAACCTTGAATGAACTTCAAAGTAAATTAATGCTTGTGGTTGGTAGGAACCAACAAGGCAAGGAAGATGTTGACAGATTTATTGAGGTATGAAGTGGGAGTTTGTTGAACTTTCGTAAGGATAGACTTAAATGTGCAAAATAATCTAGTTCTGACAGTTGCTCAGGTCGCAATAGTCACTGTGCGTTTTTATTAAACTTGCTTCTTACTTCAAGCTTAATTATATATTTGATTCAAGTGTCCATGCCAATATTTATCAAATATACGATTTCATATAAGGCACCAAGCTATACTTTGACCTTTGTCGTCACTGTCAATTCGACAATTTAATCATAAGTTTTGAAGATTTGTGCAAAAAAGCAAGATAAGCTGTCCAATTAGGCTGAAATTTTCGCGTGCCAATGTCTTTTTTACAACTAAGTTTACCAGGTCTGAAATAGGGCTGTGGCAGACCTGGTTCAGGTATGACCAGCATGGCCTTTGCAGGGAAATGGATTCAGAACTGTGGCAGGCCTGGGACACGTAAGATCAATATGGCCTGATAAGGATGTATATGGATTCAAGCATGTGGCAGGCCTTAAAAGTTAGACCTGTGACAGGCCTGCCTTGCCAGGCATGTTGTAGGCTTGTGCAATCATACCTGTTATATGCCAGTTGGCATGTCACAGGTACATTTGTATATGGACTATGCATGATCGATGTCCATTTTGCGCCTGTAATGGAGTCAGCCAACAGTCAAGTACGCTTTACTCTGTTTGGTGTGCCGAATTTATACATCGATAGATAGCTAAAAAGAACCAGCAGGGCCTTATTGAAGACACCAATCAAGAACATTTCAGTGCATGGGCTATCTCTTCGAACGTAGATTTGTTGCATGTTGTTGTTCAAGTCCTTCATATAGTAGTGATTCTAATTTTAAGTTTGATATAAAACATCGTTCACTTTCCTTCGACTCATGATCAATCATATGATGTAAACCCTTTAAGAATAATAGTTTCAATTATTTTTGTAACTGTACTATAGGTTATGGATGGTATATTGCGACTAGCGACCAATTATATGAAACTGAACGAAGCTGGTTGTGATGTACTTTCTAGATGGATCGCGGAAATTCATAATGGAAAAGATATGGTTAAACTTGACTTTGGGTCAAAAGAACACATACTTGGCAGTAGCATAGGGATTATCGCTCAACTCAGAAAGCTATCCAACTTTCTTGAGGAAAGTTTGAAAGAATGGCAGGATCATGTTGAAACATTGCGATCGGAATACACCTTCCTAAACTACTATACAGTTGAACAAATACTGTACCTGCGAATGGAGCTTGGTAATATTTTACGATATGGAAAAACAGCTGATCGTATGGTATTTGATTTGCTTTCTGTGGTCTTCCCGTCGTGTAGCCAGACAATACTGGAAAGCGTCCTAGAAAGTCGAGGTTTAACACAAAGTCATGAGAGCGACCGAAGTGACATAATTCAAGCCATATTTCACAGGTAAAATAGTTGTTAAAGATTTTCATGTATACCTTACTTCTTCAATTTGTCATTTGATATAAATAGTGAACCCTTGGGCTGTAGATTTTACAAATAGTCATGTGTAATCGGATTAAAGGTAGATCTGTATCAAGATAAACTATCCTAGGGAATGTGCAGAATTTACGGTGGGGGGAAATATCTTGGTCTACATTTTTTCTTTGCCCCTTCACGTTCTCCAAATAACTCTTAAAAGATCAAAGTATTTCCGTAGCCCCCCCCCTCCCGTCAAAGGATACACATAGATTTAACCCCCTCTCACATTCTAGAGACGTACCGATTGTAAAGTTCACAAAATTTAAACAGTAGATTTTATGGTCCATGTACCGTAACAGATTTCTTTACAAATAGATGCTTCACAAGAAGAAATCTCACATTGTATAGTATATGTGTTATCATCATGCGGTTATATTAAGTTCTGGTTAGTTCTGAATTAAGTTGTAAATATCATTATACTTAATTTGCATATTATTTTACAACAACTTCTGTTATCCTTGTTTGTAGTAAATTAATATGTAGCATCTTTTGAATTTGAAGCTGTTGGCCAATAACGCTGGTATCCATTGGGTATTAAGACAAATTTGTATAATGGAAAATCAACAACTTTTGTCAACATTTATGCAAATAAGCATAATTGATATGCAAGAAATTCCTAAAATATTGAGCTAGCAGTTTTGGTGATAATGTTATGTGTACCATTCGGTAAAATGACGCTAATTATGTAACTCAGTACACAGCTATGTCACTTGTAAATTGAATTGAGCCTTTTCAAGTATTAGTATATCATTTAATAGTAAGTTCATAATATGAGGGAAAAGCTACACATTTTCTATGTGATAAATGGAAAGAGCATTAGACTTTGTTCAATATTTAACTTATGCAAAACAATATAAAAATAGTAGACATGAAGCTCAAACACTTATCTTACTTAGACATGAGTACGTAGCATATGTGTACAATTGATATCTGATTGTAATCAAGACATGTATATTCTCTCTCTCTCTCTCTCTCTCTCTCTCTCTCTCTCTCTCTCTCTCTCTTATTCTCTCATGCTCTCATTCTCTCCTTTACATGTACCCTTATTTTGGTAAAAAGTGGTCGTGAATTGGTTGAAAGCCTTTGTTATTTGTGGACTCAACATCTAACACAGTCGTTTCGTCTTGAATCAACTAATATCTTGAGTATTCAACATCTTGGGCATATATTAGAACACCTTGGATGGTCAGGTACAATTGACTGCAGATTGTCTTTGATAATAGACACTTTCCTTCTTTTGATAACTGTCGGCTTGTACGTATGTATGTATGTAAGTATGTATGTATGTATGTATGTATGTATGTATGTATGTATGTATGTATATATGTATGTATGTATGTATGTATGTATGTATGTATGTATGTATGTATGTATGTATGTATGCATGCATGCATGCATGCATGCATGCATGTATGTATGTATGTATGTATGTATGTATGTATGTATTTTTGTATGTATGTATGTATGTATGTATGTATGTATGTATGTATGTACTATGTATGTATGTATGTATGTATGTATGGATGGATGGATGGATGGATGGATGGATGGATGGATGGATGGATGTATGTATGTATGTATGTATGTATGTATGTATGTATGTATGTACGCACGCACGCACGTACGTATGTATGTACATGTATGTATGTATGTATGTATGTATGTATGTATATATGTATGTATGTATGTATGTATGTATGTAATACATGTATCTACCGATTCAACCCCATATCTTGCACTAGATGATCTATTGTGTCAAAATAATGGCATATCGCTTGTGAAACAAGACTTAATATCTTGTATGTTCAATTTCAGAATTAGTACAAGTGAATAGACCGTTACCAGAGCAACTGAAAGAAGGCAAACCTACCCTGATTGTCTGTCCTAAAGGTAAGCTATTTGTCTCCAAAGAATAGCTGCATTGCATATTTCATCCTCTTTCAGATTTTCACTAACAATGACATTAATTTGAGATAGGTATATGTTAATGACAAATATGATGTTCTATTATTTGCTATTACAGACGAGGCGTTACATACCGTGCTATCTATCTATATGGAAGGACCGCAATGTGGCTTACCCTCATCAGACGAAGTCCTTCTATGCACTCGGGACACAACCCTGGAACAGGTATGCTAAACAAAGAATACAGGATTGTGGTTATTAATGGGATTTTGATCTATGTACACTAACCTGCGCGCGCGCGTGTACACACACACACTCTCACACGCACGCACGCACACACACACACACACACACACACACACACACACACACGCTCGCTCGCGCACACACACATGCACATGTGGGCGTCAATGTGTGTGTACAGACAGACAGGCATGCATTCACGCACGCACGCACACACACGTATGTATGTGCGAAACTAAAGATAGCAAAAAAAATGCGTTGATCAAAATAATTCCTTTCTATTTCATATTTACATAGGGTCTCATTATCTTACCTAACCACACAGAAATTGAACGCCGTGTGTATGATCTATACAATTAAGTGTTTACATTGATTAATGAACGTTTCATCCTTTTAATAACAAGTCATGTATTTCTAATATAATCTTATTCACTTCTCCCTAAAAAGGTTATTCTACTGTTTCGCCGTGCAATGCGAGATGAGACTGGTAAAATATACTGTTTGATTTACGTCGAAGAACTCGACTACGAAGTCAGTGTTCGGGCAGAGGAAGAACGACAGAAACTGATGGCCCTAACTAGTAATAGTAAGAGTTATTTCAATGTAATAGGTTGTAAGTTAGTAGTAGGTATGACGAGTATTGGTTGCTATGGTAAAGTGATCGTATGTAGTAGGTTTGTTCCTCGAAGTAATAATGAAGGAAGGGATTGAAATAGATGATACGCTCCAAGCCTCCAAAATACGTTTGTATTTTTGTTGTCATGACGACTTGTCGAAATAGAGCATTGAATGTTAGTGAGTTGTATATGATGTTTACAAGCAGTAATTTATTAATGTTAGTGAGCTGTGTGATGTTTGCAAGCAGTAATTTAAACGATATACAAAAATATAGTAACTGTTAAACATGGATTTAATACAACAAATTGACAATTCCATTTACAATATCCGCTGGATGGTCGAAAATGTACATCAATTCTTGCCTCAAGACTAGAAGGTTATAGACCAGTTTGAACCCAGTTATAACTCCAACATGACTGACATCATTACGATTGTAATTCATTTTCTAGAGTATCGTCTTGTAATAGTATGTTCAAGTGAGGGCGAAGACCGTTCTTACATGACTACCGCCTTGGATCATTTTCGTACGGATAAAATAACAACCTGTAATATTGAAGAAACGAAGGCTTACTTGGAGCAGCAATTCAAGGCGGAGGTTTCAGCAGTACCCGATATAGTTGTTGCTGCTGGATCCCTAACAACTACTAGGTACCGGCAGTTTGCTAGTTTGTAGTAGTTTTTGTTATAGTAATGAACCCTGCTATTTTGTCCGTGTACAATTGTATAGCCTAGAATATACCTGTTAGAAATGTTGTTTCCTAACTTATTGTACATGTAAATCGAAGGCTTGCAGAGATTCTGTAAGCTAGTATTGTATTGACCGACAACATAAAATTAAAATCAAGTGCATCATAAACATATTTTTTGCAAATAATACTATCAGGTATAATATCGGGGAATATATAGCTGCAGAATGTGTCTCGTGGCACGTTTACTAATTAGAGGTAATGTATGACATTACCATGACAATTGATGACCACGAGAGACAAATGATTATATGCAAAATTTAATAAACAAAATTGGTGGTAAACTGTGCCCAACAAACTAAAGACACCTAACATCTGAATATCATCAACTGTCAATAAATGGCTACAATACCTTCAGATAGTTTGAAAGATAATAATCAGATAGCATAACGTCTTCCATAATACAAACAGATAGCAGAAGGAGATATTTATAGCAGTAAGTAATCTAAGATTTGTAAAGACATGTTAGCAAATATATTTTCACACTGTATGGTCCCACAATTCACATAGTATATGGATAATAACGTCAATAATATCAAGCTCATTTGCTATAATTGTCTTATCACTGATACAGGTCTTCGGTGCAGGCGATACTCTCGACTCGCAGTGGAGTGGGGAAGTCTCTATCAGTTCAAAGGCTTGCTGAAAAGCTGGTTAATGAACAAGATGGGTGTGTCACTATCCCTGTACATAGTCGACGAGTTGATCAAAGTCATATCGTAGAAGCCATGCAAAGTGTTACCATAGATCATGACAACCCAAGTCCTAAAATCTTCCACTTTGACATATCGCCGATCGTAAGTATATGTTATAACCTTTCTACAGCTGCAATGCTTAGAATAAAGCACTTAGTTTTAGAAATTGAAATTCGAACTGAATGTCACCCTTTTTTGACAACAGCCGTTATTACACATTTTAATGACAAACATTTGGGCTTACTTGTTTCTCCGTTATTTAAACAAGCCGTGTCAGAATCAGCTGTTCTAAATGATTTTTTTGGTTGTAATATTTGCAGGCACGAGATGGACTTGACAAGTTTCTGTTCAACTTGCTTGTTCTCCGAGTCATCGAAGACTCACGTGGCAACGTATGGAGACGATATCCATGGCATTTGTATATAATTGAAACTACCGATCAGCATTTTGAAGACGCTATGTTGAAATCAGACACGTTGTCTCGATCAGCAAGGCGAAGTATCCGTGGTGGATCAATTGATCGGGTATTTCATGATCGTTATTATACATACATACATACATACATACATACATACATACGTACATACGTACGTACGTACATACATACATACATACATACGTACGTACGTACATACATACATACATACATACATACGTACGTACGTACGTACGTACGTACGTACGTACATACATACATACATACATACATACATACACACATACACACATACACACATACACACAGACAGACAGACAGACAGAGAGAGACAGACAGACAGACAAAAAAAATGATGTGATCGACGAGTTTTTAGAATTTCGCTAGTCTCCATTGACACGAATAATGAAACGTTTTGTCATTGGTTGGTGAGACTGTAATGGCATAGTGATTCTTCTTAATGAATTTATGATATGATAAGATATGACATCACATCACATCACATCACATCACATCACATGATAATACATTACATTACACGACATGGCTTGATGTTATCTGATATTTGGATTTGATTTGTTATGACAGGAATGTTACTTCCATACTTTGTTGCCTGTGTTGAAGTGTCAGTCACCATTAGAGCTGCTACAGGCACATGAACACACGGGACATAAGGGGAATGTCGTAATTGACATCGGAGAATATCAGAGTGCTCATATTCAGCGCACATACCAATACTTGACACGCTATGCTACGGGACAAGATTTGGATAGATTTTCCTTTCATGGAGATGTGTTACCTAATGAATCAACAGAACACTGTCTTGGCACTCTAATGGCGTAAGTAGGATTTTTCAGTCACTCTTGAATTCCGTCTCAGTTTTCAATATTCGTGATGTTTTTTCTGTTCAACTTTTCTATTTATATTCAATCAAATTACGTGTCCCTGTTCACGTACTGCTTTGAATAGCGAGTCACCGTCTAGTGAAATCTCCACACGCAATTAACTGGAGAGCTATAAATGATGACATCATAATTGCCATACTGTTGTTGAAGATATAGTGCTGTACGTTTAGTGTTTAGTTTGCGTTTATTTATTTGATCTCAAAGGTATTGCGGCATGACAGACCCATCTTGGAGAGAGATGCGACATTTCACTGGTTTTCTGAATGAACAGCTGAAAAGTTGCGAAGACTCGGTATACTGCAATATTGCAAATCTTGGTCAAACTGGACTTGATGGATTTAGACTATTTGTAGTCAAATTCATGATAGCAATGTCAACGGTAATTGATTGATTGATTAATTGATTGATTGATTGATTGATTGATTGATTGATTGATTGATTGATTGTGAGGCTGGTTGGTTTGTTGATTGGTTGGTTGGATCACTGACTGGGAGATTGATCGATTGACTAATTGATTGATCGATCGATCAATTGAATGATTGATTGATTGATTGATTGATTGATTGATTGATTGATTGATTGATTGACTGATTGATTGATTGATTGATTGAGAGGTTTGTTGGTTGGTTGGTAGGTTCACAGACTGTCAGATCATATGTAGGTTGGTTGGTTGGTTGGTTGGTTGGTTGGTTGATTGATTGATTAAGCGTTTCACCAGATAAACCATTCCATCATTAAGTGTTCATCTGTTCATAGTCATATATAATAACCAATGTGTTGTCTTGCATTGATAAGAAATCGTCATGAATTGTTCGACAAACCAGTTGTAAATGAAAATGAATTGATCTTTTTGAAAAACACGTTATCATTTGATATTATTCATCTCAAATGTTTTGTGAGAAAATATATTGGTACACAATTATTCTAAATTGTTATGGCGTGTTGGGACGGTACTAAAAGTGTGTGGTCAGTTATTTGCCAACTCAGTGTGCTATTCATATTCTATTTCAGTATAATATATTGTAATGTGTTACCAGAGCACAGGCAATATAGTTGTTTTATAAAGTTTAGTGTAGTTTTTTAATGTTTTTGAACAGATTGTGTATTGTACTTTTATCAATGACTATGCATTTACTATAAAGTAAAACCAATATTTACGTTTCTCGGTAGGACTTCTCTACACCATCTATTCAAATAAGTGATTCCAGTCAATCCGTATGTGGAGATGGTGAAGATTCAATCGTTGAACAGTTTCTTCACAGACGGAAATGGGAGACAAGGTGTCGTATATCCACTAGCATAATTGATGACGTTGTTCTGAATACACAGACATGTTCTGATCAAATTCGCCATTTACAGATTTGATAATATCTTTCATATATAGTTCATTATTATGTACTGTTGCCTGCAAACTGAATTAAGTTGAAGTTATTTTTAACCGCAGTTGGTCTGTTGGTCAATACCAATTCTATTGTATTGACTTTCCAGTACACACCAATACCCTATTTATTGTTTTCTCTTTCCAGTCCATACAATATCTTATTTCCTTTTTTTCACTTTCCAGTCCACACCGGTACCAATACCTTAGTTATTGTTTTTACTTTCTAGTCAACACCAATACCTTATTTATTCTTTTCACTTTCCAGTCCACATCCATACCTGTTCTTCAATCGAGAAGGGGGTACAATGACGTTCCTTGGCTTCAATATTGACGAAGGTGGCAATTTGTTAGATCCGATCAATGATGATATTATTATGGAAAATGTCATCAAACCAAACCTTCGCGATGCACTTGTGATGCAAATGGTCAACTTCAATGAAAGTGCCAACTGTCAGACAAGGTATGTACAATATGTCAAATTAACATCTTATATCTATACAATGTATGTATAATTTACTTTTCTTGTAAGCAGAATCCAAACTGTGTATAAACTGACTTTCTATCGTTACGCAGGGACGATTTTCTACTAAAACTAAGTCGAGTTATGGGCGCAAAAGAAGACTTTGACCCCGATTCGTCTTTTGAACTCACTATGGACAACGTGAAGAAGATGATGGCGATACAAATGAGATTTAGGTAAGAAAGGCACCGGTTCGTTAACACGGCAACACAACACAGGAATAAGTCACACAATTTAATAGTGATATTCATATACAGCCCAATCTAGTCTGTAACCTGACCTAGTGTAAGTTTAAAGGGACGAATATGGATGTTTCCATGTTGGAGAAAGAACGCATCACATAAAGAACTGTGCTTTGTAACCGACCCATAACGAAGATGACGAAAGTAGGCTCCACAATCGTTGGTTGGTTCGGTGCGTGTATTCATATATTTCGTTATTGCTCACACTAATCATATCTGCATATTTAAAAACAACAGATGTGATATACCAGTGGTTGTAATTGGAGAAACAGGATGCGGAAAAACTCGTCTGGTAAGGTTTATGTGTGAACTGCAAGCTGGTCCTGGTACGGCAGAATCACCCAAGCCCCAAAACATGGTCATTATGAAGGTAAGTGTTATATTCTTCTTCTGTTTGTTTTTATGTATGCAAAACACATTCAATATTTTGCAATCAAGTTAAGGGGTCAGGACATGCATTTGGTATTTAAAGGTAAATGTTGCACTCTTCGGTTCATTTTAATATGCAAAACACATTCAACATTTTACAACCAAGTTGAGGGGTCAGGACATGTATTTGGTATTCAAAGGTAAATGTTGCACTCTTCGGTTTGTTTTTATATGCAAAACACATTCAATATTTTACAATCAAGATAAGGAGTTACATGCATTTGGTATTCGGGTTGTGCACTATGCTCGGTTTATGGTTAAACAAGTTTGTACAGAACAATAGAAAGCGTTTACCAACGCAAACGTTATAATTTGTTATTCCTTTATTTTTGTTAATTGAGGTACATGGAGGAACAACGGCCGATGACATCATTAGAAAAGTAGAACAAGCACAAATCATTGCTGAACAAAACAGGCAACAATATAACCTGGACACAGTGTTATTCTTTGATGAAGCCAACACAACAGAGATGGTAGGACTTATAAAAGAAATCATGTGTGATGTAAGAATGAATGGTCAAAATCTACAAACCAACCAAAATGCATTGAAGATTATTGCTGCATGTAATCCTTATAGAAAGTAAGTAACAGGGTTATTTTTTAGAATGTTTCACTTAGCATTTAGTTGACTGAGCCTACATGGTAAGGGGAACTACACTCCAGTCCAGGATGGAGAGTCATTTCAATACATTACCTACAATTACTTGCTATTTCAGAGAGTTGATCTTGCGTCTTTTGTATGGTATCTTTACCTCATGAGATTCAGCGAAATAATATATTCATGGTTGCACAATATTATACTATTTCATGACTCTTTAAAGACAACGGTTTGTGAGACATGTCCTTAACACACCTCTGTCGTATGCCTAGTAATTGCTAAACATAATTTCAATACTTAGTTGATATGTGCTTACTAATGATAATGAAAGTCGTATGGAAATTAACCTTCGACTTTCCTTTCGTATGTTTATACTACAGACATAAACCGGAAATGATCGAACGTTTGGAATCTGCTGGTCTTGGATACCATGTCAAAACAGGAGAGACGGGGGACAGTCTAGGTAATGAAAGTTCGTACGATTAGGGAGCCTTCAGTATTTACAAGGGGGGGGGGGAGGCCGGAGGAAATCACACATGGTCTGTTAAGTAAAACATGACCCTCCTCCCATTCTCCATTTGTAAAAAAGTGACCCTCCTCGTTGTCCCATTTTGTAAAACATGACCCTTCCCATGACAATTGCATATACTGAACGTTAATCAATATTATATGTACATGTATACATACAAATTAAATGATTTTGACTCTGTATTAGAAAGCAACATTTCTACATATAAAGTGACAAACAGCAAAACACTGGCTAGTTACCTCTCTCTTATAATCATACACAATCTAGTTAGTATCTAAAACGTGCTTTCCATGTTGTGCATACTCTGCCTGATCTGGTCACTTGCCATTATCAGTATCACTCTAATCTGACTCACTGGTACTACTTGAGTCAGTACATGTATCACTGTCCGTGTTCTCTACGACATTAAAAACTAAATCATCATCATCATCATCATCATCATCATCATCATAATCATCACTGCTACCATCACCATCATATTTTAACAACAACATTCACGTACAGTGTGTGATAATTTGAGATGGGTACACTCAACAAAATGCATCGTTTTATTAAACAATTTTCTTACAATATATATTTTAATTTTTTTTT
Organism: Glandiceps talaboti; assembly: GCF_964340395.1. NCBI lineage: Eukaryota > Metazoa > Hemichordata > Enteropneusta > Spengelidae > Glandiceps > Glandiceps talaboti. The sequence goes on from NC_135553.1 coordinate 16,100,344, forward strand.
GTATTTTTGCATGTAAAGTACTCGTAAAAATAAATGTTGAGTGCTCATCTCACTTTTACATTTCAAAACACAAAACAAATTGACAATAAGTGAATCTTCAATTTGGTCACAAAGCTACGGATTGTGAAATGTGACTCTCCCCCAAACATTGTTATGCAAAATATGACCCTCCCCCAAGAACAGGTTTGTAAAATGTGACTCCCCCCGATTCCTCCGACCCTCCTCCCCCCGTGTAATACTGAAGGCTCCCTTATGGCAGAAATTCTTTGATAGCGTGAATTGTTACTGAATCTATACCCTCACTACGAGGTTGCTTAATGCTCGTGTTTTGATATACAAAAAAATACGTTTTTTTCAAAAGCAAAGTCTACTAATTGCCATTGACTGTACCACACACATTTCTTTCTTTTATGTACATGGTAACGTTCACTCCGTTAGGGCGTATACCGATGAGACATCTTGTATACAGAGTACAACCATTACCACCAAGTATGTTGACATTGGTATGGGATTTTGGACAGTTGAGTCGTGAGGTGGAGGGGCAGTATATCAGTCAAATTGTGCGACGATATGTAAGTAAATTCAAAATATGTAATTGTAAATTTATTTACCTGTTATCCATCTTCCCTTCTATCTGCCTTTCTCTTTGTGTCTGTGTATCTCTACCACTATCACTCTTCCCCGTGTCTGTCTGTCTGTCTGTCTGTCTGTATGTCTGTATGTCTGTCTGTCTGTATGTCTGTCTGTCTGTCTGTCTGCATCTGTCTGTCTGTCTGTCTGTCTGTCTGTCTCTAGACTCTGTCTCTCTGTCTATCTCTATCTCTGTCTCTGTCTCTCTGTCTCTCTCTCTCTCTCTCTCTCTCTCTCTCTCTCTCTCTCTCTCTCTCTCTCTCTCTCTCTCTCTCTCTCTCTCTCTCTCCATTCACTGAAAAGAAGAGTGGTATAAACCATAATATGGCAGCATACAATTAGTAGTCAGATTCAGCTGTATATTGCATGTTTTTCATTTGTTTGTTTTTCACAGGCAAATGTGTGCAACCTGTATGCTGACACAATTCGCGCCATGGCTGAAATACTTACAGCCTCTCAAGAATTCATGAGGAAAACAGAGGTAATGTTTGGTTGTGTGTTTTGAATGTTTCCTTTTACAAATATGTTATACCTTTTACAATTTACTGAAATAGGTTTGTGGATATAGCTAATTATGTACAGCTACATGCATTCGTCAAATGAACAACGCAACATCCTACAGCGATATACCGTACAACACATAGTAACAGCTAACGTGTTAACAGGGCGACGTCCTGGACCATAGAAAGGCACAAATAAATTCATCTCTCACAAAACAGACTGGTTGAATTGTTTGAAAAAAAGATGTTAGCGAATAAGCCTTCAGTGACAAATTCTGACGTGACGGTCCTAAACTTTCTATTATAATTCATGTTTCAGATGTATGAGAACTTAGAGAAATAATCAAGTCACACCTTAATTGTTTATTTCTTGTTTTTGATAGAATGAATGCAGTTTTGTAAGTCTCCGTGATGTGGAGAGAGTAATGGATGTGTTTGAATGGTTTTACGTACACGATTGGTTGATTAGCCCGTTAATACAGAAAAAGGCTAAAGAGCAGTTTGAACGTGAACGAAAGACATACAAGGTATATACAATATATCAACTTTTACAAAAAAATACTTTTTTATATAAAGCGGTCTGTCTTTTAACTATACATACACACATACATACATACATACATACATACATACATACATACATACTTACACACACACACATCCATACATACATACACACACATATACATACATACACATACATACGTACGTACGTACTTACTTACTTAAAAACATACACACACATACATACATACATACATACATACATACATACATACATACACACACACACACACACACATATATATATATATATACATACATACATACATACATACATACGTACGTACGTACGTACATACATACATACATACATACATACATACATACATACATACATATACATAATATACATATGTAGAATACTACCAAACTCTCTCCTTCGAAGTGTATTAGTGCTACATAAAACTAGTCAATCAAACCTCAGTTTGCTAGTATACCCTCTTATATAAGCGAGTTCTAATATACATTGTATATTCTCTATGTTCATTTGTTTCAATGATCTGGGTTTATTAGCCCGTCGACAAGGTGACAAGAGCGCTTATTCTTGCCCTTGGAGTTTGCTACCACTCGTGTCTCCAAACAGAAAGACAGCACTTCAGAGAAGAAATATCAAGACATTTTGTAGAACCGTTTACATTACCTAACGGATCCGAACAATTCCTTCATGAAATAAACTGGTAAGCACATCCAATGAATGTATATAGATGTCAATGCAAAGTACGCTGAATATTAATGTGATGCTTTGTTGCTGTCAGCATGTACATTGGGTTTAGTACACACAGGTACTGTCACTCGTGAACTCTTACTGTGTTAAAATGAACTTTGCGCGGTTCCATCAGATATGAAAAAAGATATATATTTTAATTTGCACTTAAACACCAATTCAATTCTATAAAAAAAGAAAAGGAAAACGAATGCTTGTTTTCGTTCCAATAAACATCAATATACCATAGAATTTTTTTTTCATAGAATTTAACAATATAATGACTTGGGCAAAATCGTGTATAATAAAGCTACAATTAACTGTTATAGTACTGGAAAAGTCGACAGTATCAGACATTGATGTAATTTTGTCTCTCTGGATATTTTCTTACAGGTGCCAAGATGTATTCTTAGATAACATGTCACTTGCACCAAATATCGCTAGAAATCTTGCTCTGAAAGAGAATGTAATGTTGATGGTAGTATGTATAGAGTTGAGAATACCACTGTTCTTGGTTGGCAAACCTGGTAGTTCCAAATCACTGGCGAAGACAGTCGTGGCTGATGCCATGCAAGGAGAAAGATCGAAGTCACGCCTATTTCAAGAATTGAAAGAGGTTCGTGTATTTCACCTTTTATTCGTAACTTTCCAAAGAATGATAATTGCAGTTGGGGGGGAGGGGGGCAGACAACGTTCTGCGGAGGGTATACTGACAGTGACTGACATATTGTTTATTCCATTCTACTCGTAACATTATAGAGTTCCTTCACTTTAATTCATTAGTATTATGCTTTAACTCTTAGTACGGTTACTCCCGAAACGTCAGCTATTTATTTATAACTTGGACTGTGTACATTGTATCTCAACAAATGACCCATGTGCATTCGTCTCTGTGCATGGACATCCCTACCCCCCCCCCCCCATATATCGACTGCTACTCAGTTCGACCAAACCTGACACAAAGGTTGGGCACTGTAAAGTACATATGTGCATCGCTCAACACCAGTCAACTGTCGTCATTTTATCATTAACTATATACTGTGTTGGGTTATGTCTTCGGGTGTAGAAGACTCGCTGAACCTAGCACGATGGGTACTAAATGTACATAAAGCCTCTCTGATTGACCATTGCAAATAGACACATAAAATGATGGTGGACTGGTCCTATGTTCTATTTCAACAGGTGCACATGGTGTCCTTTCAATGCAGTCCTCTGTCAACTACAGAAGGCATTGTTGGCACATTTCGACAGTGTAGTCGTTTTCAACAAGGCAAAGATCTCACCAGTTTTGTATCGGTGGTGGTGCTCGACGAAATTGGGTTGGCGGAAGACTCGCCGAAGATGCCTCTTAAGGTATTTTCAAATATCGTGCACTTATGTTTTGTTAGATTTATTGCTGCAAATCATGCATATGTTGAATTTAACTGGATACAGAATGGACCAGTGTTTGACCCCGAGTTTTAAGTTATTGTATATTACCTAGCACTTAGTGTAAAACAGGTGCAGAAATTTGCTAATTATGTCTTACCCGGCCGATGTAGTCTAGATTTGTATATCTCTAAGTATCATGCATAACATCAATTCATCAACATACTAACTTGCACACACTCAGTTTAATTGACTGAATATACTGGTTGTTTGTTTAATTCAGGCATTGCATCCACTACTTGATTACGGCTGCGACGATGATGACAATCCATCACCTGACAAAAAGGTTGCCTTCATAGGCATATCAAACTGGGCATTGGATCCAGCTAAGATGAACAGGGGCATTTTGGTGTCTAGAGCCAGCCCTGACAAAGAAGAGCTTATCGAAAGTGCAAGGTAATCATGCACAAACTTTCAGACCATAGTTAAGACAACAAATATCAACATACATGGTAATAAGGATATGTTTTGACATTCACTTTCGGTGACTTTGCGAGCCCCCATCAAAATACTTTAAAAATCACACACGTTTATAGACAGCTTTTGACTTTTAATGTGGCAACAACGTTTAGTGAGAATGGTTCCTTGTATCTTACACTACAGGGGTATATGTTCAAGTCACGGCTCAGGAATGATTCTCTCTCTTGTACAGCCTATATTTTCGGCTCTAGCATCAGCTTATCTGGAGATTTACACGAACCAAGAACGCGAATTCTTTGGGCTCAGAGATTTCTATAGGTAAGTTATGATGACTATATTATACGCCATAATGTAATGAAATATTGTACCTTTCTCTGAATTACATATCGTATGGTATGTAAAGATCTGTAAATAAATAAATGAGTGTTCACAATGTTTTCATGATAATATTATCTATTAAAAGTATTTTCCATGTTTCAGCTTGGTGAAAATGGTGTACGCATTCTGTAGAAGATCACGTCATAAACCAACATGGTCGCAATTGGAGCACGCAATAAGGAGAAATTTCGGTGGTTTAGACAACTTACATGTTGTTGATATATATGCTGAACACTTGAAACACATTGTTCCACATGTGAAGGTGAGTATCTGATAATAGTTTGTAGTCTAAGATGATCAAAGATGCATCTCATTATTAGGTCCATTAAAAATTTAGGATTTCACATTCGATGTTTATCTGATGTTGTTTATTTTCATTTGATTAGGCGACTGATCATGATGATGATTGCAGTCCTGCAGCATTGATAACAGCAAGTATCTACGGTCACGGCAGAGAATTACAGTGGTGAGATTTCCAAGAATCATGCCATTTTTAAAATAGTGTCACTATCGTTGACAACTGTGGTTGCTGATAATAAATTAATGTATTGCTAATAATAAGATATGAGTTGGACATCATCAACAAGTTAGCATTATTAGACCTGAAATGTGCCAAACACGATTTATTCGTATCTAAAAGTATCCCCGGTTTTTAAAACAGTTGTCTATTTTAACTGATAGATGCGATTCCTTAGGATATAGGTTGATAGGGAAACTCTCATTTTTTTATAGGTAGACCATAAATACATGCATCATCCAATGTGTCAATGTCACTGAATAATAACTGGGTTGTGTGGACTTGGTTTAAGGACCTCTTAATTATAGCGTAGTGTTTACATATCCGCTAATGCTTACAACCTGTTATGTGATTTCATTTCATCAACTGTTACAGTGAAAGTAGATATTTACTTATCTTGGCCCAAAATTTTGGTGCTTTGAGTATTATTCAACACCAGCTGCTACGAAGACAAAATCAGGATGCCGAACCTGTTGTTATATTTGGAAGTAGTTTTCCGAAAGATCAAGAATATACTCAGGTCAGTATGACGTTTATCACATGATACACATGCTATATTACTAGGTCAGTACGATGTTTCACATGCTATATTGCTAGGTCAGTATGACGTTTATCACATGATACACATGCTATATTACTAGGTCAGTGCGATGTTTATTACATGATATACATGCTATATTGCTAGGTCAGTACGATGTTTATTACATGATATACATGCTATATTGCTAGGTCAGTATGATGTTTATTACATGATATACATGCTATATTGCTTGGTCAGTACGATTTATATCACATACCTGTAGCCAATCCTGCTAGGTCAGTAGGATTCTTTATCGCATGCCTTTAGGATATGTTGCTAGGCCAGTGCAGTATTTTATTACATACCTCAGTAAACACATGCTATCCTGCTATAAGTCAGTACTATGTTTTATTACATACCTCAATAAACAAATGCTGTAATGTTAGAATAGTACTAAGCATTATTACATTATTTATGCATATTATATATTGTTACATTAGTACGATATCGATATTTATTGCAATCCTTAATGCACGCAGGCTATCTCAAATGATCTATTTTGCTAGGCCAGCAGTACGATACACACGTGCTATGTGCAACTGTTCCATCATCCCAGATGAAGGCATCTGGGATATATAGTTGCCAACACATTTCAGATCATACTTGTCAAACGAACAATCACTGTTTAATATAAATTGTGCATCACCACCACAGACGTGTTTAGATCGTGAGATTCAATGCACCCTCCATGTCAAGCGATATTATCTAACGTTAACGAAGCTGAGGGTAAAGTTTTCTGGTGATATTTTAGGTAATCCCACTTGCTGATATTTGTATTACTAAATAAGAGGGTTTCACAACAAATAAAGAGGGATTGTGAAATTGGTGTTTTCCAGGAAAGATATATAAAACATGACAACATTGCTTTGTAACGTCTACATTTAGAACAAGGCCGGTTCCCAAGTAATTCCGTGCAAACAAATGGATTATGATTTCAATTATAAAGATTGTTATTAAAAATGTAATTAAATGGTTTCTCCTTTCAGGTTTGTCGGAACATCAATCGCATCAAAGTGTGTATGGAGACAGGTCGTATGGTGGTGTTGTTGAATCTGGAGAATCTGTATGAAAGTTTATACGATGCGCTAAATCAATACTACTCGTACTTTGGTGGACAGAGATACGTGGATCTGGGCCTTGGAACCCATCGAGTCAAATGCCGTGTCCATCAAGATTTCAGGTCAATGTTGATTATACTTTATAGAGAAGATCATTTGAAATTAACTAAGTCCTTTTTACCGGTATACACTGACATCTCCATAGTACATTTAAACATTTCGACATCATGTACAATGTCATGATGATATCAGAAGTTATGTAAAGAACAGTAAGGATAAAACAGTGAGATGTCATCCATGCTAGAATGTTGAAAATTGTCATGATGATATCGAAGTTATGTAAAGAACAGTAAGGATAAAACAGTGAGATGTCATCCATGCTAGAAAATTGATATCACTGAATCATCATAGGATGCTTATTTACCATTTTATCTGGAAGCGATGTATGTAAAGTGTATATGTTTGCATTGACTTGACAGAGCTTCCTCGGGTATATGTCTCATAGTGATCTTAGCACTAAAATAAATGTGGTTTTGGAAAGTAGAGAAACACTGAAAATATGAGGACGAAATACATGTACACTGTAACAGTCTAGGATAAGGCATGAATGTGTAAGTGTCATTTTTATTTTGTTGGTATTATTGACGTTGTACAGTTTATATGACATTTACAGATTGATCGTGGTTGCTGACAAACAACATGTTTATGAGAAATTTCCAATACCTCTAATTAATCGCCTTGAGAAACACTTTCTGGCAATGACTACCTTGTTGACTCCTGAGCAGAGTGGTATTGTGGATCGTCTCCAGAAATGGGTAACCGACTTTTCTGAAATAACAATGGTGGTTGGTTCTAAGCGCAGGTAAGATTGCAACTTCATATATAATCCTGTTCACCCATTTCATTGATCTATTTGCGACCAAGGAGATGTACACCCGGTGAAACTAATATATTCCTTGCAAACCGCGCATTTTTCTCACCAATGATACCAACTATCTTTAAAGTGTGTCGTGGTTTTCCTTCATGCTCAAAAAGCACCGCAGATATATGAAACGCATATTTGCGTAGATGAAATCTTGTGACTCAAAACAATCAATTTGCAACAATCACTGAATGTTTGAATCCATATATTTACAACATTCAACACAGTAAAACTTCACATATTAATACATATTCATCATTGCAGTGTCCCACTAACACAAAATGTACTTAAGCTTGAGAAAGAAAATGTAATTTATCTAGACAAAAATGTGTGTATCTGCGCCTAGCCTGTGTCTGGTGAAATATCATATATGTACTATAGAAATTTAACTAATATAGACAAAATTATTTGATAAGCTGAGAGCTATCGATTGCAAACTGTCTTGCTCACATATGATACTAATTTATACTGACAGCATAATATATATATCGATTGTTATCACATATATCTGCCTGTCTGTGTCTGTCTGTCTGTCTGTCTCTCTCTCTGTCTCTGTCTCTGTCTCTCTCTCTCTCTCTCTCTCTCTCTCTCTCTCTCTCTCTCTCTCTCTCTCTCTCTCTCTCTCTCTCTGATTTTTGTTGTCAGATCTTACTCGGTAGGCGAGTGCTTTATCGGATTTAACGAAGACACTCTGGCATCAATTGTACTTGAAGTTCTATCAGAGACCAAATTTGAGAAAAAGAAACAGTCGTACGACGTTGAAGATGTTGTTATGAGGGCGAAGGAGAAATTGTTGTTGTTTGCAACACCTGATGCAGTAGCACGTCTGCCGTTCACCAGGTTTTCTACTCGTGCGAAGGAGTACTGGGCAATTTATTTCGGAAAGCAAAAGCATGATAATTTTGCAGAATTCCTGAGAAATCAATTGGATCGCCAGCAGGCATCGAATGAAATGGATCCTACATTGTTACAGGTGAGAATATAGTGTTTTGGCTTTTTCATTCCTTTTTTTGCACGGACCATGTTTGTATCTATAGCAAATGTATAAATATTCACTTAAGCAATTCACTCATTTTCAATATTAATTCTTAACAATACTAGATTTAGGTATATTCAAAGTTATAAATGCGAATGTATTCTGCTTGTGACCATTGTACATTACACATTTTGAACAGTGTTGGATATTTACATTATAGATAATCACTCACTACAAGTTACTCGTGAACTCTGACCTTCATGTAATAGCAGACACTCTACGGCTCCAGAAGGAAGACGTAAAATGCATTTACCTACAGGAATTTCAAACGGAACAACAGTACAGCAAGACGCTAAGGTAACAAAAGTCAAGTAATTACTTTCAGTAGTGATGACAATGAGTACAACAAATTTCTTGAATCTTCGACTATATTTAAATTGTAAAAAATAGTTATGGAGTCTGAATTTCAACACAACACGATTGCATCTTTTTGTAAACAAAATAATGATATATTTCTCTAACTGTACTGTGCTTTGTGTTAGCATGATGTCAAACGTTCAATCTTACTCTTCTCACATCACTCACTGTAATATCCATTTCTGTTTTTATATAGACAATTTTTCAACGACCGGTCTCCAAGGGAAAAAGTGATGATTGTACAGTGTGAATCTGGGCATGAATACTCCAACCTTATTGCATGTGCCCAGTATGTGATACAGGATGAACTATCACAAGCAATGGAGAATGCTACAAGAAATAACACTCCTTTTATTCCGACTCATGTGGTGTTTATCATACAATTACCAAGAGGAAGGAAAACTATAAGGAGTTACAGTGGCTACCAAGGTACAATGTATACCTAAACATGGACTTCAAAAAAGATAACCAGTTGCTTTGAATATAGCAATTTTGCGAAAGGGTTCGAGGAGGGTTAAGTAATAGTCGAAGAAGGTTAAGCAAATTTGACAGCGATACATGAAGAAGATGTGCATTTTAAAACTTCAACTTAATGTATTCAATGTTTTACTACCAAACCGGAGTGACTATTATAGGGTTTCAATGAGGCAGTACGGTGATTGTACGTCCCACATAAGTTACAAAATTACATAAAACAAAATAAATACAGATACTGATAGCATATAAAATGATACACTTTTATCTCACTGTCAACACAAATCAACATCACTGTCAGATGAAACAAGGAAGATTCAAAGCCATACTGTTTATTTGTGTTCATAGTGAGAACATTCTCGTGCATGAGCGCTATCAGTATTGTATCTTTATTGTGTGTAATTCGTAACAAAGAACATTGTGACCGAAGAAAAAAACACAAAACAAAATAAAAACATTATACCGCCTAATATAAACGCTATAGTCACTCATGTTTGGTAGTATTAAGTTGTTAAATATTCTAACACAGGTGGAAGATGGATATCAGCTTATGTAGACGATGTGCGGCAAGAACCATTTAAGATGTCTTCTTTGATTGGGTTCTTCAAGAAGAGTATTGGCGATATCTTCGCAGCTAATGTACAGTTGAAAGAAGGTAAAGGGTGTTACAATAAGTTTTAATATACCACAGATTACTTATTTAGCAGATTTGACGGAGGTTATTCCAAATTCATTTATGCTCGTACAATATCATTTCCTCATCATTTGAAGTAATATACATATCAGTCGACTTGTCGTATGGGACATATACGAACTAATGCCTAAGTTTATCTTATTGTACCGAAAGGGCAAGATAAATTCTTTAATGTCAATGAACTGATAAGAGGAAGTTTGCCGTATGTTGTTGCTATGCTACATGATGAAGGTACAGACCACAAATGTACACAGAGGCTACAATCTCTTGTACATTTGATCAACCAGGAAAACCCTGAAGGTAAGTATACATGTAAAATAATGGTTTCAGATTTTTCATTTTGCAATTTAAGAAATTCGATTGAGAACTAAATGTTCACTTACCGTGATGAACATCACACTGATATATGTGCATTGAATTTATCGTACAATGTTGCGTCATAGACCCTTGAGTATGGTTGCTCTAGTACGAATTATACAAAGTTACATACTGTTGAAGAGTGCGAACTACATTTGTATGCACTGTTGAAGTAAATCCCTTCCTTACAACATAATGTTTAGGGTCATTCATGGATGTTGTATTCAAGAGACTGTATATACTATTGAAACAAAGAGATGAACACATCGAAATGACAGGAGGAGACCCTACAACATGGATGTTTAAAGAAGCTGCCGGAACAGATCTTCACGCCGTTGGCACGTTCAGGTAACTATTGTCTTATCTAATAAGTGTCTTTCATATTTAGTACTTTTTTATTACTCATTTTGGATTAATAATCAATTGATTGATTAATTAAACAACTAATTAATTAATTAATTAATTAATTGATTGATTAACTTTTGTTTACCATTCTTTATCTATTTCATTTTTATCGATTGCCATTCATTCATACATTTGTCATTTTTCAAACTAATTTTGAAATATGACTGACTGACTGACTGACTGACTGACTGATTGAAAAGATAGAATATTGAGTGTGCGTCTGTCTGCCTCTGTATGTATGTATGTATGTATGTATGTATGTATGTATGTATATTTATGTATGTATGTATGTATGTATGTATGTATGTATGTATGTATGTATGTATGTATGTATGAATCTTCGTGCGTGTGTGTGTGCATGTACCGTATGATATATTTGTATTTTAATAATATCTATATTTCTAGACGAACGTTATGGAGAAGATTACGCTCCACGGTTGTGCCGATTCTCGCTCAGATAGTCGCGCTTACGGATCGTGGTAATTGTTTAGAACTGTTGCGACAATGTGGTGACAAAACGTGGCAGTACATTCTGGGAATGTCTGTATTGGGCAACACAAAGATTAGTGACTTCACTTACCAAAGTTTGATGTCATCAAGTGCTGGTCAACAGCCATGTGTAGTTCGCGTAGAGCCTTTTGTTAGTAACTGTCAGCAGACGTACTCTTGTCGATGTCCCTTTTCATGGCTGATCAAGTCTTTATATGACGAAATCTTGGCAACTGAAACTGATATGAAAGGTAAGCATGTGGGGTATGTCGTGTGATTTCTGTACACCGTGCTGCTTAACTTGTACATGTCACAAACAATCTCGTATATACAAATATGTACTAAATACTTTAATGATAACAACACAGTTCCACGGTTCCTAGAATCTATCAGCAGGAAAGTGTATCAGATAATCACAGCCTCTGCGTTGTGTCCATTTATGATGTCCAACCGTGTGCCTGCTTGTAAGACGATATTATAAAGTTTAAAAATCAAGCTACCGACACCAGTTCGACTAAACTTGGGATGGCTTAAGAATATACCGGTCTGCACCAGGAGATTAATGTGTTTGCATTTTCAAGGATTTCGGACACTTCTGTATTGTACTAGCGTTTGTATATACAACATAACAGTGAAACAAACATCTTGGTCGATGCCAATGTTACATTTTGGAGCTCGAGTGCTTCAATGTGTCTTTAGTTTGAAAATATATCGTGGCAAAGTGTTCGGTTCAGGGTTATGCACATCAAAAGTGTTAATGCACCACTGGACTAAGGAAACGTTCTTCTGCCTGTATTTAGTTTTATAAAATCTTGTCATCTAGTGACCTGCGTATGTTTTGTTGTTTTAGTCGATAGATTCATAAGACTGACAAATGACTTACCAATAACACTGCTGTTACGGGAAGTTGAAGGATCAGGCGGAACAGATGTACTTCGGTCATATCTACACGACTTTGTTCTTCTTGTATACGGTTCCACATACAGTGAACAATATCATGAGGTAAGATACTGTCTTAGGTTTACATATCTTACATGAAACTCATTTCCCAAATGATGACGTGATATGAAGAGTGTTTCCTCAATCCGTCTGTGCGCTTGCTTGTGTATTGCTAAACATTCAAGTTATGTTATGGTATGTTTTCTCACCCATGTTTGTCTGCGATGATTTGCTTGTATTTTGGACAACACTATTCTTTACAGTTCGGATATGAGTTTTGCGGACCAAAGTTGTACGGCCGAAGGGCCCGTAAGCCGTTCAACCGAGGTCTGCAAAATGTCAATATCCTAATAGCATATCTGTGCTCTCAGAAAGTAGCATAGCATAAAGGGTAATTTCAAAATTCAGTTATTCAAATGCACAAAATATGCCCCGGACAACCAGTACGTACGTATCTTGTCATCTAAGGTTAGATCAGGTAACCATGATGGGAAAGTTATCAGATTTTATCTCAACTTTATCTGTCGTTTCACATAATTCTGAGTATACATCCAAATTATAATGTTGATACTTTTTGTAATAAACAGGCCATCGTTAATGTCATAAACAAAGCAACTATCGAAGAACGGGTTACATTAAATCAAAGTGGTTATGAAATACCAACAGTTTTGCTGATTCACCTGGCATATAACCGACTGAAACCTCGTCTTGAAAACTATCTCGGACTATTAACACTGTTCACAGAAGAAGGTCGAGTAAGGGCTTTACGATCCACTGAAGATGCCGGCAAGGTAAGCTGATGCATGTAGAGTCCATCATGTACATTTATTCCAGATTTATTACATGCCTAAATATGCACTTGCTATCTTACCATTGTTTCAGTTAGTATCATCGGGGAGAAGTTATCCGGCAAGTGAATGTGATGCTTTTGACACACGTTAAGTCATGTCACGTCACGTGTCATGCCATGCCATGCCATGTCATGTCATAGTTCCTCAAAAAAATGCCCATGTTGATTTTTGCAATATACTATCATATTTCGGCAATGTAAGAGGATGGAAATTATAATTACAAAAATAGGTGTACCCCCCCCCCCTAAAAAGGGGAGAAAAAATATAATTGATATGTAAGCTTCATATTGTTCACTTTTTGAGAGAAAATATGAGAAAATATGACTACAATGTGCAGCAATCATCATAATTATGCAAATTATGATGAAGTACGCTTATTTACAAAATAGCTTTCGAGGTATCAAATTACTACAAGAGTCCAGTAATGATATGAATTAAGCTTATAGCTTCTTCTGCAAGATTATAATGTTAGATTTACTGATCGTTTTTACCGCTTCTCATCAAATTGATTCATACACCTAGGATATTGATCTCGTGACCCTTCACCTACTATTGGAGCACCTCAAACCAATCAAGGAGGATTTACATGACAACAGACGTTTAACTTGGCTAAATAGACTGCATAAAGCAAGGGCAGTTATCGGAAGAGTGCTGTCAGGAAACAGGCAATATTGGTAGGTATAACTCACCCATTGAAATGTAGAAAATTCTTCTTTCGTATATATATGTGGATGCCGGTGCAGTCAACTTTATATATGAATATCAATCCTATCAACTTTATATGACGACACGTCGGTCTAGTCAACTGTATATGTGAATGTTGGTCTAGTCAACAGATACAGACCTGAAGAGAGTAGAATTGACTGGAACAGACTAATTTGGAACAGAACAGACAGGAGCTGAGTTGTTTGGCCCTTGAGAACAATATAATTTATAAGCCTTAATGTTAATGTTATGGTATTATGTTTCACTAATGGTATTCTTTATATGAAAATAATCTTTATGTCAACAGTTTTGCATGGGTAAAACTTCAAACCTTACAGCTGTTTATTGAGCATATCTATCCTCCAGACGACAAGCATGACGACGAAGTCGTGTCCAGACAGTGTCACCAACTCTTGGAGGTAATATAAATGTCTTAATATGTTCTTATTATATGGATGTAATCTATGATTTGTTTTTACAATCGTTTAAAAAATTGTTGAAGATCCAACTTTTGTCACTTTGGACCAATGACCTCTGCATGATCAGATATAATAAGTGTTTTTCAGCAATGATTTAATCACTGAAACTTGTCATGCATTACAGGAGCTGGGAGACAAGGTAGACTTCAAGAAGCTTCAGTGTATTGAGACTCTTGAGAAGTTCCTACGTAACTGTAAAGATGACACAAACAAACGAGTTTTCAAGTATGTATAATTGCATTAAATGTCCATTGATGATGATGATGATGATGATGATGATGATGATGATGATGATGATGATGATGATGATGACACGACTGCATGATAACGCCATTGTGTTATAGTCTATTTCTTTATTTCATACAATGTAGAAGTCGGCATATTTCTAGGGCTGTGCCAGCAGAGAAAAGAAAACCTGTTTGTACGCCTAAACATAAAATAATCCAATACTATTGAATGCATTACTTTATGTTTGTCTTCCAGGTATGGAGATCATGAATGTGCTATATGTTTTGAGAATATCGAAGAACCTGTGTGCTTTCCTTGTCAACATGTGTTTTGTTTGTCCTGTGCCAGCAAAGTATGTGGTGCTAACACACTGACCAATTGTCCAACTTGTAATACTGAGATCCCTGCTACATTTCGACCTATAGTGTCAGAAGAACAAAGGTATATTTCTTGTTCTTTTCCTAGGAGATTTCAATTGAGTGTGTTTCCTTTGACAAGCAACTTGCTTTCATGATGATGATGATGATGATGGTGGTGATGATGGAGATGATGATGATAGTAATGATGATAGTAATGATGATAGTAATGATGATGATGATGATGATGATGATGATGATGAATTTTACTTCATTTGCAGATCTGCTGTACTTCAACACCACAGTTACAGAAACAGACTAAATTCCTTTTACATGGACATCGTGTCCCGTTTTGTCTTTGCTGGAGATACTGCACCAGAACAAGAACTTATTCAAAGACTGCTGTCTCACGTGACACACGTCTCAAAAAGAAAAGGCGTATTACAAACTAAGCGTTTCACCGTGTTTGGACAGGATGGCGTGGATGACAATCCAGTGATAAGAACGTTTCTGTTGCAGTTATTATTAAAGAACCAGTAAGCAGAACTATCTATGACCGAAAGCAACTAAAAAAGACGTTATTAAAATAGCAAATTCTATGAACTGGGGGTGATTTTCAAGAAAAGAAAGCTGAATAAATCCGATATGGCCATAATTTCCTGAGAGGATGATTTCACAAACCAATTAATCAAGCAAAAAAATTGAATGTTTTTTATCATTTATTGACGCGTACGTTTGTGTGTATCAATAGTCACTGATTGCATCATTGCATTTCCTTTAGGTCATCTAATCTGCAAATACATCTTCAAGACTATCTGAAACATGCTAAGGAGGTTATACATTCAGATACTGAGGTAATTGACCTCTGTACTCTCGTCATATGCTGCATGGAGGTAAGACATTAGCTGTACACATTTACCATGTAAATATGAATTCATATTTACATGCGAGGTGAATTTTGACTTTTAAGCCGAGAAAGCTCCATATATATGTATTACAAAATGTTACTTTTTACCAGGTGACTCCGTTGTGACATATAATGAATATTGATCGTGAGAGTGTAGTGTTACGACGATCACATGAATAATTTCTAGGTGCTTAAGTGATCCAGTCTTTAAGAAAAAGCAATTTCATTCCTATTAGTAGTACAAATATAAATGTACAAAAATCAGTGTATGGCAAATCATATACAATCTCGATCGATGCCATTTTTCTTTTAAAAGGACATGCATCATCGATCAACAAGCAGACGACGGGGACTTATTACCCAGATAGCAAAGGCAACAGAATTTCTTAAAAACGCCTGCTCAGCAAGCCGTGGTTTGGGTATGGGAGAAACTATCGACATGAACGTCCTCGACATGATAGCCAAGGTTCGATATGCTATGCACGTAGTTGGAGACCAGCTTCACCATACGTGTGTTGAAAATACCAGTCCAGTAAGAATGGATGCAAAAGAGGAACATGTATTTGAGTTATTTTCCGTTGCTGAAACACTTTGTGAAAAGGAGTGGCCACAATCCAAAACTTACCTCATCCAGTATCTTCTCAGACGATTTGGTCTTGACGTTTTCCAAACCGTTACCAGAGATCCTATCTTTGGTTGGATTATGCCGGATTTCGATAGCACGGTAGGGGAAGCTTTAATATCCACACGTTATTATGGTTGTACGTTTTCCAATCGATATTCATATCTGCTGGAAAAGAGAATGCTATCACAGTGAATGTAGTATATTTAAGTATCAGGGTGGATTTATTACAAGTTCTCGTTCGCATGACAGAAAGCTCTGAATAATTAAAAAGGGGCAACCCCAAATCCTCGGGAGCATGCTAAGATTTGTCGAGACATGGTCACATGGTAGTATAGCCTGGGATTCTTTCTAGTTGCGCATAATTTGAATACCTCCCATGCAGTGAAGTATCTGTTACCAGCTATTTCTTACCATTGACGTGTCAACAGTCTCGTATGGGAAGTGGTTATGTACCAGTCTTTCTGTATGTTGGCGTATCTGTGTTGGATTATTTCCTATGTCTAAGGCTAAGGCCTGAGTACATGATGCCTTCTGACTTCGGATCGTTTATAAAAGAACGTTAAGATTTGTATACGTCAGCTAATCAGCAAATAAATTACTCCTTACGGAAAGCATTCCGTTTTGGGGCATCACATACATATACCGGTCATTAAAAAAGTCACACGATGATATATTCGTAAGTGGTGTGTGCATGCAAATGTTTCCTATATGAGTATATTTTAAAGTAATTTACTGTGATATTTTGTTCTTTTCTTCACATGGACAGGACTGGTGTTCGTTGGTAAATTCACGAGTAAAACTGAGTAACTGTATTTATGTTTGTTTTAATCGACAGGAAGAAGACAGTAGTCTTGATCCATTCAGTATACATTCTGACGAGTATTTGACATTACGTGATAGCTTGTCAGAGGCTCTTTTATTGGGAACAGTCAATAATATCACCAGAACATTTCAGGTACTTTAAGTATTCAAAAGTGATGCTACATAAGAGCTCGCATAAAACGTTCGATTGAACATTGTCAGCTCACTTTTACGCAAAGAGATATGCATGTTGTATTGTAGTAGTGTTACCTTTTACATAGGTTCTTTTTGATATACTCCATACTGACAATTTGGCTATGTGATATGCATTGGTTAAGAAATATTTTGACGGTTGAAGAACAAAAAGGAGCCTTATCTTGGGGAAAATGAAGAAACTTACTTTACACAGACGTTTTGCCCAATATATGTAATTACACCATAGTTACGCAATTTAAAAGAGTCATCTCTTTTCAGGCCCTTACGTCACCACGTGAAAATGCGGATGCGATGTTGCTTCTTGCATTGTACCAGGAAATAACATTACAGTGTAATGTTCCCAAAGAGCCATCATTGGCAGACCAGGTAGGTACCTAGCTGTAGAAGCGACCAATTAGACAAAGTAATTACGTGTATATTCAATATTAACAACACCATAAATTCACTGTTAACGAGGCCATGATAAACGTCTAATGCGATTTACAATACTATCAACGGTACTGTGATTTGGCTTTCATTGCATGTTAATGAGTTACACGTTAAACTACATATAAGTCAACACATGACATTTGTTCAAATATAAAGAAATGTGTTATGTATAAGACAAGGATTGTCTTCAGAATAGTCAACAGTTTTTAAACCTGGGCTGTTCGTCATTTGGTATTATTATTTGATCGTGATAATGTTTTCCCCACAACCTTTCTTAGATAACGCAAGCAGTGATCGACAGATTGCATCCAGACAATAAGGTAAAGTAGTTTGCAGTAATCTATAATCTATTACCAACTGTATATACATAACCACTCTAATATTAGCATATATGACTGCAACACACCCTCTGTGTTTGTTTGTTTGTCTCTGTCTGTCTGTCTGTCTGTCTGTCTGTCTGTCTGTCTCTGTGGTTATAGATCTGTAGCACTATGTGTGATGCGTATCTTTCAAGATGTCTGTCTCAGTTTGCCTTTGTGTCTTTGTCTCTCTCTCTCTCTCTCTCTCTCTCTCTCTCTCTCTCTCTCTCTCTCTCTCTCTCTCTCTCTCTCTCTCTCTCTCTCTCTCTCTCTCTCTCCATGGAACAATGTCCTTTAAAGCATTTGTTTTAGAAACCTGACAAAATATCCATGTGTACATCAGCGAAGATGCTCAATAAAATGGGACGGAAATTTAACTCACACCACTATGCCATGTGCCATATGTGTTTCAGTTTATTCCTGTATTCCCTTCACAGGTGCTGGCAACCAAATTGTCTGACAACCAACAAGGTGGACATTGTTCATATGTAAATGTAACACCTAACCAATCCCCGATACAAATATCAATGGCAAAGCTGATTGTACACTTCATGGTTGTCTTAAGATGTAAGAAAAGTAGCAATCTTCTTGGACCTCTTCTTCTTCTTATTGACCAACCAGAAAGAATGAACGTAAGTCTTGTATGCTAATTATTGTCATTGTAAGGCTGAGGTGATGACAGCTTTTAAGACCAAACAGTGAGATGAAGTGCAGTATAGTATAGTATACCTTCCTCATAGATTGCATGTCTAACTAGTCCATCCACAAACATATCAATTACAGTGAGTGTATTTTTCATGGTAGTGTCGTGGCATTTGGGAGTTCAACACTTTCAGAATTCGTGAATGGGTTAAATAACACATTAGAGGGTAAGATACATTCGTATATAACAATCCAATAGGTAAATAGAAGAGCATATAGTATGGCTGTTTATCATTAACACCATGACATCGTCAGATGTGTGTTGTAGTTAGTAAGTTAAGGCTAAACGAAATTCTTCCTATTGATTTATAGATGGCGTATTTCCCAACCATGCCAGAAGATCACTTCTCTGAGGCGATGGAAGCAATGCCGGCAACGCTTAGGTGGTACAGTAAGTAGGATAATTTATTATGTAAATTTGATCATTAGCATGTTAACATATTTGCCTTACCCACTAGGCTTCGAACACAGTAATGTGTGACAGAGAACGTATAGTGCTCATGTACAGTTGTCATGTATGAAACACAAAATAGTGTAAACATGGCTATTCCTTTTTTAATGAAAATATAGATAAAAATTATAGCAAAACATTTTTGTTGGAATAATCACGAATTGGGCTTTGGGCTCACAATAAAAAACGTCGAACATTCACTCCATTCTTTGACACCCTGTGGCCGTATAACACTGGTTTGATTGTACGTTGTTAGCCATACATCGTTTAGAATGATTTCAACTACTTTCTTTTCATATCAGGGCTGTTTGAAAAGCAACTTTATCGGTGACATAATAATTGGCGTGAGCGAAAGCAGTTACGGGCTATTGACGCCTGTATTTCATACCTGTACACGTATTGTCTGAGTGATTATATCTTTGGTTTTCTTTTATATGTGCAGAATGTCCAAATGGTCATCCTTACGCCATAGGCGAGGTGAGTTTTATTAAAGCTTATCAAATTAAAATCACACAGACCATGACAGTGACCCAGAACTTGTAAAACTCTCTAACACTGGATTACACGATGCTGTTAACAAAGCAGTTAAACACCTGTCATATACTTATTTGGATGTCTCAAATGTCTTTTATACGATACTATTTCTATTGTCTTGATGTGTATTCTGGAATTGTCTAATTTGTTTTTCAGTGTGGAAAACCTTGGCAAAAAGCACGTTGCGCAGAATGTGGAAGTGAAATTGGTGGTGAACGCCACAGTTTAGTACAAGGGAATGTTAACGTTACTGGAGCAAGGTATGTATCGTCTACTATATGTATCTTCATGTACGTATCATAACATATGATGTTATCGCAAAAGGAAAGTGCCTGCAATGACCTATCTGATGGAAATGATGATGATGGTAACATGGTATTGAAACACAGTGATGGAGTCAATTGCCATGTGTTAGTGTTTGGAAAGCACAAATGGTACATACTGAGTTTTTGATTTGAATGATTGATTCAACGGCTAAGCAATAAGTTAGGTCTTTATATACCACATGGGTAGACTTAGAAGGGACTTATAAATAAGAGTGAGATCTTGGAGCTGTTATTAGAAGAGTCGGGAAGTAACTGGCCATGGCATCGATTTGGACTTATCAGACGAGATCAAAACACGCAGTTCCCTCACTCCATAGACCCGTGGGTGGATGGTCTATGCTCACTCTAAACATTTTTCACGGCAAAGATATATCATGTGTTCATTTCAGACATGATAATACTCGTACTGGACATATCCTGGGCCCTGCTAGCAGAAGATCGGACACTATTGGAGGAGAGAGATCCATGTCACCCATGGTTACAGCAATTATGAGATTAATTCTACATGTTACTATGATTATTTCGTCTTCCAACAATCCACAGGTACTCGTTTGTAAAATAACTTGTTCCATAATGCATTATATCTAGCTAGTTATAGGCATAGATATCAAACTGCCATTCAAACCCCACGTTGTGATAATACAAATTCGTTGTGGAAATATGGCAAATAGAAATTGTTAAATTCTGTGAGAGTAAAATGTCGCCACCTCTTGGTAAAACAAACAAACATACGAGTTCGACAACTATTAACACTTTGCTATATGTCCACCGATGATAATATACGTCGTCTTCCAATTGCAGAACTTACTTAACACTTTTGCAATACAATCTGAAGTGTACAATGGCTTACGGGTATGCTTAACATTTTACATCATATGTGACTTTGAAATGTATTGTTGTAAATTATCGTTTAAGTTAGTTGTACAAAATACGTTAAAACGTTGCCGATACCCTCGCACTCACTCTACATATCTAATCATTTCTACAATATGTCTACATTACATTTAGTTACTGGAAAATGTCATACATCCAACTGTAAGAGGTTTGGAGATACCAGAATTTCTTAAAGAACATGTAAAGTTTGATATACAGAGTCTGTGTAAAAGTACCGGAAAAAGTAGCGATGAAGTGTTCCTCATGCTTCATTTGGTTATCCAGCGGATTCTCAATGATTCTAGCTCTGGACGAGGACGAGGTAAGACCTCCGCTTCCTGGCAGTCTACCTAATGTAAAGTAGCCTTATAACCAATACATTGTTTTATGCTATCTGAAATAAGGATACCTGGGTGAGTGAGAAAGAGAGAGAGAGAGAGAGAGAGAGAGAGAGAGAGAGAGAGAGAGAGACAGACAGACAGACAGACAGACAGACAGACAGACAGACAGACAGACAGACAGTCAGACAGACAGACAGACAGACAGACAGACAGACAGACAAACAAACAGACAAACAGACAGATTGAGAGATGAGGAAGGGAGGGCAGGCAGGCGAAGAAGAAATAGATTGCGTAATTACATAAGGACTCGTTATTCCAAGCACTTCTGATAAACGACAAATTTAAGTGGAAGACAAATACTAGTTTAGTTCCCATAACTGTACCAAGTTAATACCTTTCATACTACAACTAGTACTTGTAAAGGACTATGAAGGTGAGTATCTGAAATACATGTGAAGAGATGATAGACTCATTGATGATTACCTCAGTCAAGGATGACAGTAAACCTGTAATTAATATACCTAAAATAATAGACTGTTTATCTTATTTATTTGTAGGATCAACTTATTATAAGGCACTTGAAACAAAGGTACTTAGAAAGGAATGGGAGGATGCCTTCAGTAATGTGTACGTAAAACCAGTATTAAAGGTATGTAGAGTTCTCTTAATGTTTACATAAAATCAGTATTAGAGGCATGTTTACATAAAATCCGTATTACAGGTACGTCTTGTAATGCCAATAAATCAAATACACTGTATCACATATGTGCTTGGTACTTGTCGGTACAACCATGATGATCTGCATCGATCAACAATAGTTGTTAATGTTTCAATATATAAGTTGAATTTCTTTGAAATTGTTAGTTTTCACCCTTTTACTTCATGCGCAGGATTGATACTAATACTTATGGCACATTTCTTCGCCAACGAGTAATTCTGACAGTGTTTATCTATGCCATGTCTTTGTACACTGATTGTACATGTCTCATACCTACATCTACAGGGATTGAGTCAGCAACTTTTGGATGCATCTGAGCAAATAAACAAGCACAGTAACAACCCATTCCTTAAACTTCTTGATGTGGCAGACCCACCAATTTCAACCCAAAAGGTACAGAATATACACCGATTGCCGACTGTGTGGAGATACCGACCGCGAGTCAGTATGGAGGACTTAAAACACGTGGTTGAAGAAGTTACAACCTCCAAAGATGAGAGAGAAAACCTGGAGCTCTTGTTACAATTTGTTCGTGAGGTAAGCTTACATATTATAATAAGAAAATAACCAGGAAAGTTAATTTAGAAATAAAAGTTTGGTATTTTAGATGAGAAACATTTTGAAATCAACTATACGAAAAAAGGACTGTTTAGTTTCTCATTTGAATCTTAGGAAACTAAGGATATTATATGTTGACATATGGTACCTTATCTACTAATTAAAAAATGTCACATTTCGTTTTCCATTTGTCGTTCTAGGAACATCGACTGAGAATGATCAAGTATCTACTTGGTGTAATAGAGCTGCAACAGTTGCTGATACAGGATTACAACCTGAATATTGACGTGAAAGAAGCAAGACGAATAAGCATTGGAGAGTTTATCATGAAACGACCAACAGGTTGGTTGTAATAAGCTGAAAAACATATCACCAGTTGCAAACATCTGGTGATGTCGCATTGTTTACGACCCACAAGTAATCTATAGGTTTGGCTGAGTATGTTTACAGTTGGTCAAGATAGTATGTTTATCCTTTTAATAATTAGCCCATCCAGTCTGAGATTTGTAGCAACTATGATCCCACACGCACAGTCAGAGCATGCTCAGTTGTGGTTAGTGGTTGGTTTTCTTTAAAAGACGTCATGGAACAAATCAACAGCTAACGTACTGCAGAGGATAATAGAATTATACCCTAACTGTTGTAACTCCTCACAATCGAGTACATGAATACTCATTAGTGACACTAACTGTAGGGAACACAGCCTAGAACAGGTTTTGTAAATTAAACTACATGCGATATGCTAATAAAGCCACAACACGAATTGAATTGGGTAGAATCTAACCCGGATCGTGGAGTCATGATGGGCGAATGGTTAGAGTGGCCGGCTTGGAATTTGCAGGTTCGAGCCCCATCGCTGCCGCGGCGTTTGTTTCTGAGTTGCTAAAGTCCTTGGGCAAGATTTGAACCACGATTGTGCCTCAGTCAACACAGCTGTATAATTTGGGACCTGGTAGGATAGAGGTTGCAATGTGAATGCTTTAATTCTGTGCTCTTATAAAAAAAGCTGAAATGCGTTGTATGCTCCCCAGGGACTTGAGGAAGTATAAAGGGTCGTTGTGCCGTTATAGATCCGAACCAGAGGTAGTAATTGTAAAGCGTTTTGAGCAGAGTGGGAAAGCGCTATATAAGAACCAACATTATTATTATTTATTATTACCAGCGACAGAGAAATTATCAACAATCCAAGTATTATGATGTTATATATCAATCATATAAGAAGTAACAGTTCGTAGATAATGTCTTGGTAATGTGTATTCTATATTTCAGGACATCAACGAGAGCACGTCAAATGGCTAGTTCAGAATTTCATTGAAGTCTGGAATCTTGCAAGAGAAAACATTAGAGGTAAAATAGATGCATGTTTATCATTAACATGCCTTATTTATCCTCAAGAATGATCAAGGATTCGATAACTACTATCCCATTAATGAAGAAGAAGTGAGAATTAAAATACATCACAAATATACCAGCAATAGCTTTTTTTTTATAACGTTCAAACTATTAACATTCTTGTCAGGGATACAATATATTGAGCAAATGTATTACTTAATTGGAGTTTACTTTCATATTTTACATACTATTTCTCATATTGTGGCATGTACGCTTATTCTCTCGTACCTCTTGGAGATTGAGCAATTGCACTGACTCAAAGTTTCTACGGATGAAAACATCAGTGTGTTCATTGTTGATATTGTAATAGGAACAATTCCCCTCTTATTTCGTAATATATACACTTGAATTAATGTTTTATTTAATGTATTGAAATTATAACTAGATGTGTTCAAACACAAAATACACAAAAAAGTATGTCATCATACAAGTTTAAGTAACAGATACTGTCTATTCGATAGTTGTTCAAATCTTCACTCGGTTATGAATATCTAAGATCGATTAAGAAGCAATGATCGAGCAGATCAGGAAAGACTGGCGCATAGTCCCATAACAGTACCCTTTCAAATTCGGCGTCCTCTTAATGTCTTTGCAAAGAGTCACTACAACCGTTACATTAATTTTGTAAGGAAGCTGCTTGTTGCAGTAAAATTTACCACTAAGAAGGAGGGATTGTGGTGTGTGATACAATCCTAACAACAATGCTGTTTTCGCATTGTTACTTTTACTCCAGGTAATCATCAGCTGAGTGAAGAATTGGTTTTACAAGACCTGACAGAAACATCAAAACTAATTACTTTCCTACCAGTGAAGAAGAAGGATGACTCTTGTTGTCTTGCCTTGACACGTTTTCTTGTGAGAACACACAACGATTTTATGTTGAAGTATATCAATATAAAGCAAGATGAAAACATGTAAGTTTACTTCTTGAGTCTTATGTCTTAATTCTTTTTACCACAGTCTTTACCTCAGTAATGATCAGTCATTCGTAATTCAATGATATAGTGGTTTGAAGGGGCAGAGTTTATACATTGTGCTTTTGGACTTAATTTTTGCAATACACTTAAACTGTACAAGTATCACAGTATTCTACTCACTGATGCATACCTAACCATCATTTACAATTGACTAGACCCAAACCAGGTATTGAGATTATGATATAACTTTATAAATGATCCGATGACGTAATTTATTATACATAATTATAAACATGCCCAGGGTATTAAATCCCTAATATGCAATCAATTTTTCCAACAATGCAAGAAGACAAATGTATTGTCATATATAGAAGGCCTGCTTTAACATTATAGGGCCTACTGGAATAGTTTAATATTAATAAAAGTTGTGTGAAAGTATTTTCACTTGTATAAAATAGTTTCTTAAACTCAGCTTGCGCCACCTTCATATGTTGCTTTACCAATAATCCATATAATTCTCTGCCCTCTCTTCTGACGTTAATCTTTGTGTATCCCTAGACATCCCGGAATTCAACCCAACCTCCTTAAGGAATCCGATGTTATTACATTTGATATAGATGACGATTTACTCCCTGTCATATATTCCCATGCCAACTACTCACTTAAGATGGGTAAAGGAATGTCTGTTGAATACGAACTCCGTGCATTACAGAAGCATATAGAAGACAGATTTCTCCGTGGCAAACCACTGATTTTGGAAGACTTCGACATATTCACCTTCCGACAAGACTTTAGGAATGCAGAGAAGTTTGACAAATTGAAGAAAAGGGTCCACCAGGTATCGAGTGTACACGTCCCCCTTTGCTACTCTGTCACAAAACCTCGACTGTTTTGTGACACCATTGATAAATGGCTACCTGCATACCATATCAAATGATATAGAAGATCAATTGATAGACTTGCACTTCATAAACAACAGAAGTTGTCATTTATAGAATTTTAAAGATGGCATTAGATTTTCTGTTTGGAACATAGACTCCGTAACTGGACTACATATATTTACACTCCAAAACCAAACAAATACGTCACAAATTCTACCAATAAATCTTGTTTGTACTGGGTAAATTGATTCTACAGTTTTCTTCAATATTTTACCTTGACGTTTATTAGTCACTGTAAGTCAAACTTTGAAATTCCATGCTGTTCTATGTTGATAGGTCACTATGAGCTCGAGCCCAACTTTGAAATCCATGATATTCTATAGAAGCTTATAGTAATGGTCAAACACCTGATATGTGACAATATGTTTACTCCTCACAGGAAAAGCTTTCAAGAGCACCACAACACCAAATTCTATCTGACATAAGGTCTTTCACCGACATTTGTGATTTGCTAGCATGTCTGGATATAGCCATTGGATTTGTGGCATCAACTGGAGGAAATGGTGATGTAATGATTGGAAGCTACTTGAACGACACGTTAGATTTTGGCACTGATAATTTCAAGGTACTGTACATCATTTTTTTGACAGTTAACATAAAATATGCTATGAGCATAACATGTAAGGCCAAATAAACAACCCAATCAAACCTAGTTTAAGCCGCTGACCCTTAAAAAAATTATGTTCAAAAACTTAAAAATGGTAAGAATTTACTTCAATTCCGTGTAAAGTTTCTTGCCAAAGTATCTTTGGTTCGTTAATATTTGCAAATCCTATTCCAGAGACACCGGGTCTTTCAAGCCTGACTTTTAAGACTCTAAGTTGAATTTCTACAGTGCAGTATGCCAATCGTGTTCGTCTCCTTCACATATACTTGTCTTCACTTGCTTCTTATACACCTCGTTAAAATATCACTGAAGTATTGTGATGTAACAAACGAATTTTTAGAGTCGAACCAATGTCTTAAGAAAAATAAATAAAATAACATTCCTACCTACCTACCTACACTATTTTCTGAAGTCATGTTTACTTTAATATCAGAAACATCTTTTTTTAGTTTTTGCCTAATTGTAATTAATATTAATACAATGTTTATATTAGTGTGCTAAACTTGTCACATAGTCACTACTTGGTCAACTGAATGGAGTTAATTATGGTAGCACTATGAGAATTCAACAGGAGTGACTAATCCTTGCCAGTGTTTTGGAAACCGTGATGAATATAAGAAGGGGATTCCAATTTTTACATAATTGAGCCTCCTGATTCGTGCCCAAGTACACTTTAAAGGAACACAAGAAATAACTTGTATTTTATATTCAGGTTGTCTAATATTTGTTCTGGTTCTAGTATTTTACAGAACTCATTCTTTATTCCTTGTACTAAAAATAGCAGCTGACATTAACTTAAAATGTTACAGTTTGAAGTTTTCAATATATTTGCCTGATACGTGTGCTAACCAATTGTGTGTTACATCTGTTGATATCACAGCTTACCCAAGAATGTAGACTTAAACATATTCTGTCTCTATGGCAACTGCTGGCTGTTGAGCGTGATCGTGGATTTATCCTTGTGAATCAGGTAAGAAACATCGTTATAGTCACGTGATATTTGTGATAATAACATAACTTTGAATGGTAATGTATATGTTTTGTATTTTCATATATTCATTCCGATTAATGTATTTTGTTCTTAACCTTCATACTTATGTTTTCAGGATCCGTTTGAAACTCTGTCAAAAGACTACAGACAGGAGTTAACTGACGATTTAACGACATGTTTGGTTGCTGGTCTACGTCAAATAAATGTGGACAGCCTCGTTCAACAACTTCACGAGTTTATCGTTTTGAAATTGATGATTTCAAGCGACGACGAGGAATTGGATATGAGGTCTGATTGGGGGTATGTATCAAAGAGTTCAAGTGATAATTAGCAAGTTGGGACTTTGTAAATAGATATATGTTGTACATTTAATACGAAGCACAACGCCAACCATCCTCTAATTGTATTAATATGTTACAAAATGTCAATCGTGTTTCGTGAACTCTTCTCGTACTCGGATTGCCAATTTTCTTCAATGATATCTGCACACTTCCCAAGTGTCGGTTACATGATATGCTCTCTGCCTCTGCCTGTGTACACGATAGTATATGTCTACCTCTACATGTTCACTGTTACATTTCGTTGTGTTTGCAGGATCAGAGACACACTGCAAGCCTATCTAGAAGCCAAAGATGAAGAAATTCTAGGTTTCGATGAGTACTTCCCAGAAGACATCACGCTGGGCAATATCTGGTATACGTGGAGAGAAATAGTGACCATAAACCAACAATATATCTATGACCAATATTGATATTTTTCATATAATATTAGTAATGTAATATATAAGTCACTAATATTACAAATATGCAATCAGGGTACAATTTCGGGAAGCCCTCAAAACATGTAATTAGGATAGCCGTACACCCTCCTTTGCCTCTCCAGAGGGCGCCGTGATCACTGCGTCATAGAATTACGTCCACCACGTCACCTATATGTCTGCCAACTGAACATTCCTGTAAATCTCGTTATACTCGTATACTGATCAGGATGCCCATCAATCGCAAACATGTTTATAATGATTGAACATATTTAGTTTCCGCAATTAATATCACGTCATTGGTAAATTGCATTAAGTATGCAAGCAATTCAGATATACACAAGTCATGTGCATCATATATACAAAATGTACGAGTTATGGTATCATAGTTATATTACCTACCAAGTTTAAGGGAATTCTGATATATCCCGAATCCTAATATACCACTTACATGTAATGTGTAAATATCATTAAATATGCAAATGAACCATTGAAAGAAACAAAAATCAACAAGCACTATATTCGATATATATACCAAGTTATATGAAATTTGAGGAAAATATTCTCAAGATATTGCCTAATTACAATACATCCTTATGAATTGACTTAATGGTATACATAGCATGTTTATCAAAACCTTAAAGCAGTTCTTGCTATTTACAGGAAGAATACTTAAAGTTCATGAGAACCTATCGTGTTTTTTGATATATCATGTCCATCGACAGACAGATCTAGACAGGCAGGCAGACAGGCAGACAGACAGACAGACAGACAAAACTAAAACGTTAGCTCCCCTTACGGGAGGTAAATAGGTATAATTACCCCCCCACACACACACACACACACACACACTCACACGCACACACCCCCCCCCCCCCCACACACACACACAATGAGAGAGAATGGAAAGGAATTACAAATGATTGTATTTAATTGTATTACCGCATCATAAACTGCAATGACAGGCATTTCGTGATTTAGTGACAATTTTAAACATATTGGCTGAAATGTGTATTTGGATGGTCGTGACTTACCATCACACATGTATTTT
Source organism: Glandiceps talaboti (assembly GCF_964340395.1). Taxonomy (NCBI): domain Eukaryota; kingdom Metazoa; phylum Hemichordata; class Enteropneusta; family Spengelidae; genus Glandiceps; species Glandiceps talaboti. The sequence goes on from NC_135553.1 coordinate 16,129,910, forward strand.
CGCTGAGATTAAATGACGGCGAAGTACAGACATATTTACAGATTTGAAATGGAAATTTTTGGCCTCGTTGATACATTTACAAGTTTTAATAGAGACTGTACTTAATGTGATGTCGTTAAACGAATATCACATCTTTTGTTGGTGCTGCAAAGTGGTTAATGGAAGTCGAGGCGACATTTTCACCAGTGATCTTCTTACAATGTAATCTTTGATCGATGTGAATGCCTTGCCATATATTACATATAGATAATCAGGGCTATATACAATATAGCATAATTATATAGACAGACTCCACAACGTACATCGATAACGGAGTACCTACCATAACGATATATTTCTGTCTGTCTGTATTTCAATATTCAACTTCGCAAATGGATAGTTTTGACTTCCACTTGTCAAATTCAAAATGCAGTACACGATTAAAACGTGGTAATGAAATAATATTTATCAAGGGAGATTATGACATTATGTTATTCATTCACTAAACAGTGACCGCTTAGGCCGACTGCTTGTTTTTATCATTTCGATTCTGGCCATTGCCGTCATGTACGTTATTCATCTTATTATCCATCCCGGAATTACACCTTTTCCTTCCATGTCATAAAAGTCATATTTTCCAGCAATTCAACTTTTTCATGAATGCGGTCTTACAGTTGTAGGAGCTTGCTATTATTATGCTTACCCGTCTTACCAATTGACCATACAGCTCTCTGGTTTAAAGTTTAATACTATGACTAAATGCAAGTACAGATAATGTATTTTGTATCCAAACAGGGTTGGCGACGAAAATGGGCAGTTGTTATTGGCGTTATAATCTGCATAGCTGAAATATATAATTATATATTACCGTCATTTACGCAAGTGTTATGAATGTTTCAAAGTCTAAACGTAAACACAGATAGTCATACAAGCCTGGCATGTAAAATGTTTGGACGCTTGATACATTTAAAAAAGTTTTTTGAGAATTCTATGCACATGTATTTTAAAGTTTTGTAGGATATCATGGGCGAGTTCTGGATAAAAACTTTTTGCGATCTGTTAGCTAGATGATGTCACCGTCGCTGGCGCTGTACTGAGTCAAGTAGTAGACGAGACCTAGCACAGCGACGCGTTGTGGACATTCTAGCTACAGATCGCAAGCCATTTTTATTCTAGATCTGAACTCGCCCTATATTTCATTTGCAACATCTACGGAGATTAATTTTCTTTTTTAATGCTTATTGGTTATAAGTCAATCGATTGATCGATTGATTGTTTGATCTTTAAGGTCCGTCTTTTCCTGCCATATTTAAATTTTTTTAGCTGTAACTGTTGAATTTGAATAAAGAAAACTGCTTTTAATTTACGTATTTGAATTTTCTTGGAGTGAGGTGTCAACAGTCTACTTCGTTTGCTTGTGTTGATCAATCGTCGTGGTGACTATCACGAGCTTCAATTGTGACCAGTGATTCCTGATTTTTTTTTCTCTTGATATTCGTTGCGCGTTATGTATGTAGCTTTCATTTGGCCTATTCAAGCCATTGTTAAAGTCCGAACCTCAGTCCAATGTTTCCGGGAAGCTTCACTGGCCGCAGACTGAGTTTTGCGTGCTTCAATAGAGTTTCTAGAAGTATTCCCTTCCCATGTGTTCGATATGTGAGCGATGATATACAATGTATGTTTTCCCTGTATTGATATGTTGACATTTATGGCCATTCAGCTACTACATCGAAATAGGTTGAGGGCGTCCTTTCACGAGAATGTTGTCAACGAACAAACAAATCAAACCCACGCCATCTCCATACATAAAGAAAAGGATCTTAGTAAAGTGTATTCGATCGGCGTTTAAAAAACAAGGAAATATGAGGTAAGGTTATCGTGTTGAGGATTTCAAGGTGACGCCGATTGCTTGTGTCACAACCAAACGATTTTCTAGAGGTATTCCCTTTCGCTGCGTTTTCATTATGTGAGTGGTGCATGGTGATCGCCGCTTATTTATGTTTCAACCACAATGGCATGTGATTGTGACTCTTGTGAGCTTGGACTCAGTAAATACAAATGTTCGAAACCTATTTTTAACAATGCTAATCAGCTGTTACAAATGTATGTATTTAGTTATTCCTAGCAATATGAATGGATTATTGAAATTGAGTCTTATTTGTAGCATTCGAGTATTCTCAATTGGTAGGAAGCCCTATGCAGGCTATGGCTTTACCGGTATTTCATTTACTGATTGTCAACATACACTCGTAGTTTGTCTAATGGATTGATATCAATGTAAATAATAGTGAATCAAATTGTATTGCTTTCAAACAGAGATTCAGGTCGGGGTCGTATGGGTCGTGGTAGAGGTGGTAGACCAATGCCATATAGATCACCTGGACAGCCACAGTAAGTAAAAGTACACTGTAGCACCCTTCATCATAACTGCATTTCCATGTATGTACTTTTCATGCATGGTATTTAGTAGGTTAAAAGTGTACACATGTATGACCATATCCAGGCTAGTAATGGTACCATCCCCATATAGGATGTAATTGGCTCCAGCATATAAAACAAGAAAAATACCCATTCTTGACAAAACCACACGCTCAGATAAATTTCCAACAACTATATACACATTTTGTATTTTGATTACCGATGCATTTGTATTCATATATCATGTACAGCTGTCATGTAAATGAGTTTGTAATGGTAATATTTACAATGTTTTTCATTGAATTTGATATATACATATGCATGTACATGTATTTATCATATACATTTACTGGTATAAATGGATGAAGGTACATTATATTTTTTTAACAACAATTTTCACATCATTAGATTGCTATATGCATGCATTGTATAGTAGTACATTGTATATGAAAGAGATTTATCAGAGACTAGACAAGTTGTAAATGAAATTTGTGAAACTTACTTTTTCTCATTTTTCTTTCAGATTTCGTACTTTTATTCCACATATGCCATTTGACTTTATACAGGTAATTTTTAATAATATATTATATTCAAGCCTTATAGTCTGTCATTTGAATTCTATCAAAATACGTACTGTACGTCATGTAGATGACAACTACCGATTGATTACTAATTTCTCCAGTCACTAGTTTGTACTTGCGCAACAACAAAAACACAACGGTAAATGCAATAATTGTTAGGTAAAAAATACAAACTCTCAGTTATTGTTGCCTGTTGAAGAATGTTGTATGGGATTTTGAAATACTGTACAAATGTATGTAACCATTTTTTCCCCTGAGATTTCAGAGGCCATTGAAAGAAAAGAGCAGAATTTTGCCGAATGTACATTTCTTGTTTACATATGTCTTACTATAGTATTGTAGAGATGTACCCAAGTATTAGAATTATAAAGGGAATTGGGGTAATTTGATGTTGGTGCACTGTAAATAACTACAACAACCCTCTGTGTGATGAATACAGGGTGCAAGATAGATAAATTATTCAATATTTCATTTGTCATTGATACATTTACATCGTAATATAGTTTTCATCAATAACGTCACATCATGTAATTTATAGTATTGAAGTGAACTTTTATTCCAAACACAAATTTTACGTGAAATTTTCAACTGCACACTTCAGTCTTTGTCAACAGACTGACCCACTATTCAGCACACATGACCTATATCGACACATGGGCCTAATAAGGGGTCGTAGGTCATAAGGGGTCATTTTATTAAAAGTTTTAGATCTACAGCACCCATGTTTACCACAGCCCAAAACCATTGAAGCAAATATTTTTAGCAAATTTGTCCTATTTAACTTATTCAAATGAACTTTTGTAATAATTCTGTATGGTCAGTTTACTGTAAGTGGTTGAATATTATGGTTTTTTCTAGTGTGAAGGTGCCTATCAAAGAGTGAAACCAGCTCCAGATGAAAGTGCCTTCACAGAGGTCAGTAACCATTTGAACAAATTATTGTTTTATTCAGTGTTTTCTATTTCTGAATGTAAGACCTACATGTAACCACACATATTGTAAGCATGGTGTGGTTATTATGGATATCTTTATAGCATTCAGTTTATTCAATGATTTTAATTCAAATTCTTATTGGAGCACAAGCTTTGTTTGATATGTTTTGAGGGTGTAATTCTGCTAGAGTAAATGATACCTAAATATGATATATAATATAATTCTACTGACTGAAGCATGTTTAACTATCACTTGCAATTGGCAGAAGAAGTATACATAAACGATTCGATGACATAATTTGTTTTATGTATAAATATGTCAAGGAAACCACTGTTATGCTATCATTTGTGTTTTCAATGGAATAAGAATAATTAAGATTTTAGTGCTGCCAAAGGCATGTATCAATATTAACATTATACTTGTATAGTTTAATTATGGTTTTATGTCAGTATTTTTTCTGGAGCCAAACGGGTTGTGAGCTCGGCTTGTGCCACTTTAATAGTTATATCATTGGTTTGAGTAAGTGTTCAGAGGGTTTTAAACATTTTATTCAGTACATTAACTGATTGATACTGACAGATTTTCAACTAGTAGAATAGAAATTGATAGCAGTAGTAGTAGTAGTAAAGTTACCTTATTGGAATCTAGTTTTTGAAGCAGCTATGTAGCTTTTGTCTGAATAAAGATTTTCATCTAATTTTTAAATTAATTTTTTCTTTTGATCATTACTAGGCACTGCTAAAAAGAAACCAGGACCTGACACCCTCAGCTAGTGAACAAGCTGCCATTCTCAGTTTGGTGACAAAGATTAACAATGTCCTGGACAATCTTATTGTAGCACCTGGAAACTTTGAAGTGGTGAGCCAAACTTCTCCTAAACCAGCAGTTTTGATAAAAATTATCATTGCTTTTAATTTTCATAGAGTTTGTGTTAGAACTTATTTTGCTCTTCTATTTATGATAAAAAAAGCCATAAACTGAACTACAAGTATTAATTCAGTCTAAGCTCATAACAACAACAACAACAACAACAAAATGAAATGAAAGTTACCGGTATATCATGATTTTTTAAGCATAATTCACATGAGTTGTAGCTTTCTGTCACTCAGTGAGTAACAATGGTATACAGTGAATGAAACTCATGTACAGTTGCCTCCTCTAAAAATACAGCTTTTCAGTTGTCCCCTGTAGATACATGTATTTCTCAAACAACCCAGTTGGGGTATCAATGTATGTACATGTAACATTTGTTTAAAGGCCAACGTTTCAATTCCAGGTTCTCAAATTAGTGTTATCTTATCAGTGAAGCCACAGGATTGTATATGATTATTCTTTTGTTCTAGGCCAACTTTTTCTGTAGCTTTGTCAGGCAAATGCTTTTCACACCTAATGTTTCATCCTTTTCCAAAGTGTGCCTATAACTGTTTGAAGATCACTTTGCAATGGCAAATATTGAGAAGCAATCATGAAACTCAACATAATTTGTGCAGCAATTTCATAAACATAAAAACTGTAATACTGAGGCATTTAAATCTTGATCGAACCCAGAAACAAGACAAATGAGAAATATGACAAATTTAAATAGGGAACCAAACTTCTCACATCTTGCCCTTTTCTTGATACAGCAACTAGAAGAAGTCAGACAAGTTGGATCTCACAAGAAAGGAACTGTGATGACTGGACATAATGTGGCTGATGTTGTTGTCATACTAAAAATTTTACCAACAGGTGAGATCAAAGTACCCGCCAGTCAATTTTTACTTTTCAACCAAGTGACTTTTCTGTTCTTGTCTTGAATATGAGCTTGGATTTGTACAGGAATAAGTATCTACCATCAAGTATGTACAAATGGTGTGTACATGTATATTGGCTTTTATATATTTTATCTTTCTGTAATTAATCAAAGAATAAAAAATTATTTACATTCATGTAATGTATATATAGACACCTATTCGGAATACACCATCTGAAAATGTTGAATGTTCCCACTGTTCAAATCTAATTACTCTCTCTCAATCTCTCTGTAGTTGAAGCTGTAACGTCTCTTGGAAACAAAGTGTTAGAGTTGCTGAAAGTCACAGATCCTAACGAAGTGTTGACAATGTTGACCAATGAATCTGGGTTTGAAATCAGCTCTGCCGAAGCCACTGTCAAAATACTGATAACCACAATTCCACCAAATCTCAGAAAACTAGATACAGATCTACACTGTAAGTATGTTTGTACATGTAGTTCAAAAAAATGATCTGTTTGAAGATCTAGTCTAAGAGCATTTCCAATATTTTTTTTCAATGATTGTATGTTGCACAGCATTGAACTGGCTACAGGGAATTTCCCAGGAACTATCCACAATGTTTTGGATTTACCGTTACTGAAATACTTTTAAGCCTTGTGATCTTCAGAGTGTGTAGCTAATACGTGTATGTATGTATGTATGTATATATGTATATATATATATATGAATGTATGTATGTATGTATGTATGGCACATATAGTACTATACCAGAAATGTATGTGACACATTGGGAAAAGTTTATACCATTTCAATTTCATGATCACTGCGGTGGTTGGTAGTATTGGATTTAATTACTTATAAACTCCCCAGTTTTGTTTTGAGTTTGTTAAGTACACTGTTTGTTTTACATTTCCCTAATCATGTGAACATCTTAATGAGTGCAGTGGTCGGCAGTATTGCCATGTAAAGTCTCCAGGTTTATTTGGGTTTTATCCACCTGCTAAACAACCATGTAAATTTCTTGTTCACTGTAGTGGATGGTAAGATAATGCAAGGACATTTAGCTGCTGTCAGACATGCACGCTGGTTTGAAGAAAATGCTTTCCACTCAAGGTAAGAAAACATGCAAGTATTGCAAAAGTACATTGGCATCCAGCTGATTTTGTATCATATGATTCCCACAATTGCTGTAGATGTTTAATGATTTATGCATATTTATGATTTGATTTGATTGCCATTACCAGATATTCATATAGTATTATTTTTCCTTTCTCTTCTTTTGCTAGTATCAAAGTCTTGATTCGTATACTCAAAGATCTGCGGATGAGATTCAATGGACTTGAACCCCTCACACCCTGGATTGTAGATCTTTTGGTGAGTAAGAGTATAGTGTATGGGTTCTGGAGAGTCATTTCATGATTTTACATCACCTACAATTACTGCCGGTTTCAGAGACAAGTTGATCTTGGGCCTTTATTCTGTGCCATTGCTTGATCGGAGTCAGTAGAAATGATATATTCACGGTTCACTCACAAATCATACTTTCACATGTAATGTATTTATTTACATAGTTTTCATATAGCCGTCAGTGTTTGGCGTAACTCCTATCATGTGGTATGGACCCATAGTGACCTTAATTTGCACACACAGGGCACTATTTCTTTTCTATATTTCCTAGGACACTTTACAGGAGCACGGTTATTTGCTTTGAAAGAATACTTGACAGAGAACGTGATGTGTTATAGAACACTTATTGTCCTGCCTTATTTGGGCACTAGTAGATATAATGTTACCCCTTATGCTGTTATGTTGTAACTATTTCCCTTAGCTTTCAGTCTTGGGAAATAGTTGCTACATAACAGCTGTTAGGGTAAAAGATATCTACTAGTGCCCTCATAACTAGGCAAAGAGTGTATATAAAGTATATTCTTTTTTATAGGCCCACTATTCCATAATGAACAATCCATCAAGACAACCTCAACCCATCAACACTGCCTTTAGAAGATGTTTACAGTTATTAGCCGCTGGCTTCTTTCTGCCAGGTTCTGTCGGTATTACAGATCCATGTGAAGGAGGAAATATTAGAGTACACACATCAATGACTCTTGAGCAACAGGTATGATAGTGTGTATTTTGTAGTGTAGTACACACATCAATGACTAGTGTGTTTTCTCTATGGTAGTACACACATCAATGACGTGTGTATTTTGTAGTGTAGTACGCACATCAATGACTAGTGTGTATTTTGTAGTGTAGTACACACATCAATGACGTGTGTATTTTGTAGTGTAGTACACACATCAATGACTAGTGTGTATTTTGTAGTGTAGTACGCACATCAATGACTAGTGTGTATTTTGTAGTGTAGTACACACATTAATGATTAGTGTGTATTTTGTAGTGTAGTACACACATCAATGACTAATGTGTATTTTGTAGTGTAGTACACACATCAATGACTAGTGTGTGATTTGTACACTTTGCATGTAGCACAATGTACTGTGATGTACACTAGACTTTAGTGAAATTAATCATGACATATAGTTGACAACAAAATTCTGTCATACAAATTTTATACTACCAAACTATCTTTATAAGTTTATGCCATAGTGCTTACTTATTTTCAAATTAATTATATTGCAGGATCAAGTTGCCTACACTGCACAGACATTACTTCGTGTTTTGTGTCATGGGGGTTACAAGAAAGTACTTGGTCTTGAAGGAGATTCCAGTAAGTATTGGATATACAAATGTATATAAGTTAACCAAAAATGTCCATCAGTTTGGTATATCAAATGACTCACACAAGTAATAACACACAAGCTATTCAAACTTTAGTGAGCATTGAGATTTCAGTCTGTCTTTGTTGATGGGCCTCATCAGGTTGATCATACCACCACCTAGTGGTCAAGGTGTAACTATGGAATTTACCATTCTGATCAGGAAAGTCAACCGACACAGATCATACTGCCACCTAGTGGTCAGGTGTAACTATGGAAATTGTCGTTTTGATGAGGGTAGTTGACCATGACAGATGAAAATCTCAATGTTAAAAACGTTGAAGTGCTTGTGTATAATAACCTTTGTAAGTAATTAGTGTTATATAATTTTCATGTACATCATGTATCTATTTACTGGTAAAATGTCTTTTTAGTTACTTATATTTATTTTACAAGTTAATAGTCACCAACTAGTATTTTACTGTGTTTTGTACTCTTGTCATCACTAGTAAATGATTGTAATGTGAACATATTTGGCTGGTTTTAATTTATAACAAAACTTTGCATAACTAATATTCTGAGCTTCTCAGATGCTTAATAAATGCTAGACATAATAGGGCATTGACGTTATGATGTATACATTTTGTCGAAGTATGTTGTGCATGTGTGTACTATTTCGGCCATCTTCTTCTGTAGGCATAGCAACTGACATGTCTGTTTGGGAAGGGGTTGTGGTTACCCCTAGCGACAAAGCATATGAGAAACCTGAGAAGAAAGAAGAGGAAGAAACAGCAACTGAGGAAACAGAGGATACCATGGAAACAGCAGAAGGGTCATGACTGAAATAAGGTGGGTATGCATACTGAATGTCAAGCTTATTACTAGTTACTAGGGATTTTACTGAGGATTTGCTATTGTTTATTTAACACCATTTTTAGGCAACAATTGTTGTCACCATGTAAAAAATCCTGTTTAAATGTTAATTTTCCTAAAAATGCTATGCAGTAACCCAATGAGACATAAGTGTATATTTGTATCTGTTATGTACTGGGGTATTCCCATGAGGTGTTTGCAGGGCACTTGTGCGATTATATTTATTATATTATATTGTAGGTTTATGTAGTCAAGACATTAAAAAATCACAAAAATTTTCTCCATTCAGCATGATATATTTCAGGAGATTTTAGTTCTAGTTATATCAATACCTCTGTAATTGATATCGTCAAAGTTTCAACCTCTTAGCTGCCTAATGCCACCAGAATTTGAATATAAATGTGTAGATTTTAGATGACAAAGCATGTTCATAAACCTGACAAACAACTATTTTATGAAAATATACTTATTATTTTTGTCTTCGTAGATTGTTCAAAGAGGTTGATGCTGAAATCAAAGTCAATTACGGTCATCTTAACACTTCCTGTTCAAAAGCTACACAGAACATAGAGTACTCGCCATTTTGTACCATTTCCATTTTTATTTCTTTCATTTCATTTCTGATATATTTTAACCATGTATGTGTAGTAACAGTTTGTGTATATTGTTCTGTATGTCTCTGGAATTTGTATTTTTGTGGGTCATCTCACTATCTCAACTGACTAGTTTTTGACTAGCAAAACATTGCAAGATTTAGGGTGTTCAAAACTTAATTGACCAGAATTTATAGAATGGCTCTGACAATAAGTTAGTTTTAATATTCGTGTATTCAGTGTATGAAGAACTTACGTTAATAATGAACACGGTTATATAGGACACAGTTTGAATGTGCTTAGTATTATTTTTTTATATGTGATCTTTTTCTTTAAAGTGGCTGTATGGATGAGGATATGGATTGGGGTATTTATTTTGGATTTTTAATTTTAAAAACAATTTTATCATGGCTTCCTACTTGAAAAATCAATATGAAACAACAAAGTCATTGTTTGTAAATGTAACTCAGTAAATTGCAAAACACTAATATGTACAATATTAAACTTTTTACACATTTTTTGGTTTTTGCAATGTAATGATTTACAAACAAACTTGCTCAATGTTATTTCACATTGAAATTTCAAAAAGGAAGCCAAGATAAAATTGTTTTATATATAAAAAATCCAAAATAAATGCCAAATCCTCATCCATATGGCCACTTTAACTGATGATTCCTACTGTCATACATGTATGTGTATGATCTATGACAAATAAATAAAGTTCTTTCAAATATCAGTATTGAGTTGCAGTGTGTGATGTATTATACCATAGACAAGGGTTTTTGATGTTGTTGTTGTTGTTGTTGTTGTTGTTGTTGTTGTTGTTGTTGTTGGCGATTTTATTATTTTTTTCTGCAGTGACAAATTAGGTGGGGTCAGGTAACCAGAACCAAACAATTATTTTTTTAGGCTTAATAATAATCTTTTATTTATATTAGATAGTTCTTTAAGTATATAAGCCCTTGGCTCCCAAGAAGTCCAGTGAGAGCCATCCTTCTTGGGTTCAGTGTTAATGCAGGAGGAAACCAGAGTACCTGGGATGTCCGATGACAGTGTCTTCCTTGTCTGTGATTATACATGTTTCTCTGGCACATATCTACCTGTTGATGGCTACAACCATTTTAAAAAAAAAAATAGAAATTACTGTCATATTAAAGACAGTCATTTTTTCAGTGATGGAAAATTGAAAGTGGCTTTGAAAGTGTCAGAAAATCTTGTTATCAGGTATATAAATCCTCTTACATGTTAAGTATGCAAGCTTCAAATTTCAGAATTGTACATTCCAACAATAGGAACAAAATACTACTATACGGGAGGCATTCAGTTTAAAATGTATATGGCATTATCTTTGACATGTTCTTGAATATGCCAACTTGGTCGAATAATTGGACTTTACTGTAATTTTTGCTCGGTTCAGCAACACTGATTTAAAAAAAACACACATTCAGCCTAATTATCAAATATTGGCATTCCCAGTTTTGCTCTCAGAACTCGAATCCTAGAGTATACTCCATCCCAATCAATGTATCCACCCTCGATATGTCGCATGCCTGTTTCAGTTACTTTGAATTCAGTTCTGCCATGGATTGTGCGGTTATTGTCAAAGACAACCATGTCTCCTGTGGGTACAAGAAAATGAATTAATTGTTGTTGTTAGTAGTGAGAAAGATGTTGAGTGTTACATAAGATTGATAGTTTGTTTGCCGAACGAACATCCTGAATAAGGTATGATATATGCTGTGATTTCAGTCACAATGTACATGTTGCATGGTTAGATGTATATTGTTTTGTTAAACGTGTTACATGTCCAAATCTGACATTATCAGAAGTTATATCGGTAAAGTACGGTACGGTGTCATATGTAATGGTGCGATGCTGTGTGGTATCAAAATGTATAATCCACCGATCTGGTCTGATATATGGTGCTATGATGTGATGTAATGCGATGTGGTTCAACGCAAAATTCGAAGTGATGTAATGTATTTACACGCGCTCGCGCGCGCGCGCGCGCACACACACACACACACACACACACACACACACACACACACACACACACACACACACATAAGTCAATAAGCTACAAGTTCTGACAAAATTACCGGCTAATAATTACACTAATACTAAAAGAAAACAAAAAAAAAGAGCAAAATATTCCTGATGAGGACCATGGATATAATCCGCTAGGGACTAATCTAGTCCATAGTCCTAAGTTAATAATATATATATATATTTATATATACAGTTACAGCGTACACTTATCAAATGAAGTGAAGTGCGAACAATACACTATGCCCTGAAAATGAAAGAAACAACAATGGAAGGCAGAAGACAGGAAAAAAATGAATCAAATATGTAAAATATGGTGCTCCCTACCATCTTCCATACGTAATGTAAGAAGGTTGTCAGGTCGGTGAATGATGTCATCAAACTTCTTCATAGCTTTGTACAGTTTAAACACTTTGTCTTTGGACATTGGCATATGGCTATCCCTCGTAAAGTTACTGTAACGCACCTCTATATAGTCATTCATTCTATCGTACCTGAGAAAAGTAAAAGTTTATTATGTAGACCTTGCTTGGTCTATTAAGTAAAAGTATCATGTACACAGAGAAATGACTTGTTTCAATGCGCAGGTTTATAGACGATCAGAGATAGGTACCTACAACCAACTGATTATTAAAACGAGAAGAACGTTTGTAAAATTTGACAACTAGTTTTACTTACGTTAGAATAGTGCATGGAGTCTTAAGATGGAACTCGTAGAAATCAGTACCAATATCGAAATAGTAGACGGTTGTTGACAGCAGTGTGTTAAATGACTCGGGGTCTTCTTCCTTTAACTGTAGGGCAGCATTGAAACCGTCAGAAAATATGTTTTTACCACCATCACCCGGGCATTGCTTAATACAATGAAGAAGTTGAATCTGTAAAGAGGATATGAAACAAATATTAAAAGCGGCCTGTATGTGCGTTAGGTAGGAGTAGGGAGTCCTAAAACTTCAAAGGATGATCTTGGCAGCTCGGGATCAGTACAATATATATGACAGAATCGTCGACGAATGTCTGACGTCATCCAAAGAACTCTTATGTGGTAGTAAATACATTTTAGGCGAGTGATAGAAATATCATAAACGCACACGACATCAGAATGAAATGTGTTTTTATCCCACCAATTAGATTAGCGTTTCATTCAAAACAAATATGTGGACCTACTTATCCACTGCAGACTCTTGTATCAAATACCTCATTAACTATAAATGAAAACTAAATCTTATTATACTAGAAATCAATCAATTAACTTACCCCAGGTGTATGCATGTATTGTGGCAAGTCAGTATGGAAATCAAGACCAAGTCCAGTATATGCTACACTGCTTGGGTCGAACTTACTCACTACAGAAAAGTCTGGGCTGGTTTGGTGGAAAATTATTTTAAAATGTTATAAACAGTTAAATTATGATGTTTTCCTTCATGCAATCGAAATGGGACAATTCTCGAAGTCTTCATAGAAAACACAATGCCCCCCCCCCCCCTCTTTCTTCCCAACATACTTTACGTCTGTGTGGCATTGGCCGGTAAATTTAAATTTAAAGATGTTAACCCTGAAAACGGTAGTGTCGATAGTCCTAAATTTCGTTCAACTTGCTGAAGACGATTTTATTGTGATCGACATGTACCGTATTTCGTACAGTATAAATACTTTGCACGTCGTGTACATATATATATACATTGTGGTGCAACCTACCCATAGACTGTTACCTTTAGGTGAGATACTCGTTCTGCCAGTTTTCGAACTTGTCCCGTCTTAGTTGGCACGCCTTTCATCAAGATCAACCCAACGTCACGTATATTTTCTAAAAATTGCAGTAGGATTCGATCATCGTTCAAGAGATCTTGAAAGTTAAACATTGGTAGAGATTTTATCAGATCGGATCCCCAAAATTTGGTATTTCTTCGCGGTTGTTCCTCGCTGAACTCTACACTTCGCAAACATTCCGCCGTAAAATTTGATTCATGGCCGTCCGGCCAACAAATCGTTATAGTCTCAGAATTTTCAGACAGTGTTACATGGGATGGTACGATATCTAAATCTAAATTGTTCATTGTAAAAATGCGTTGTTTTATACCAGCATCGAAGCATAATGGACATGCGCAGTTGTCTCTGAGCCAAACATACGGATACTCGTACGTATGTCCATCATCCCATTGAAGTTTAAGTTCCTTCTTTGAATCACATCTTTCAAATTCCTTAAAGATTGGTTTTAAGGGGATGCCACGTTGTGTTGTATACTGGTTAATCGGCATTATGGAAGAGTGTGAGGTAGTATTACGCCACATTGTAGGTGTTATACCACAGACGCTCGATTGTCGACCCTTCCATATAATAGATGTCAAATGTCGTCTGCTGGCTAATATGCTGCCATCATGTGTTGGTGCAAAGGATCTGAGAAGAGAGTGTCTGCTCAGGGTTGAAGTAATTACACGGGACATACGAATAAGTCTAGCCATGACGTATTACCTGCAAGATAGGGGTGGTATAATTATTAGTATTTAACATTCATTGTTTTTTGATATCTCATACAGTAAGTGGTATATACGTTCTTGACCATCACTGTTACTTTTTGGTTTTTACATAATTTGTATCATTCTTCCGTTCGGAATGGATGTGACATTGAGTCTAAACGTATTTGCTTGCTGAGCGTCTAATGAATGTAATGTGTTGGGTTTGCGAACCATTAAACCGATCGCTCCATAACTTATTCGATATTGGTTTGATGACCAGAAATCGATATTTGACGTACGGACCTTCAAATTATAAATTAGATGTCTGTCTCCACCTGCAACACAGAACTTTGCACAAATAAATAGACGTGTTTACAGGTTACTAGATGCATCACCCTTCTCCTCATACAACGCAATCAATTACGTACGTGCAGGGGGAGGGAGGTTATGTACACACCATGGGCGATGGATATCACTTGACGGTACCCAGGGTTTATCAGTAAAATCCTTCTCCGTCATTGATGGTGATTTATATCTTTGCGCAGTACTATCATTCTCAGATAAAGAGGTCAACATGTCTTTCCACTAATTCGTGATGAAACTGTTATTTCAAATGTAATAAAGACAAAACAAGCTTAAACATAAGCGACGTCACCTCACGCAATGCATCTCGGAACATGAAAATCAACTATTGTCACTGTTAAAAACACATACACATTATATCATCCGACCCTCCCAATTCAACCTTAAAAAATACGCTCCGGTAACTCCGATCGACACATTATAAAGATTGTAAAGGAGTTCTTGGAGCGTATAAGCTTTATTTCCATAGCTAGTCTACTATCAAAGAGATACAGGCACAGTCACAGGTCAAACGCGGAAGACAACAAAAGGTGAGGCATGAGATGTTAGATGTGCGTCCCTTTAAAATGGGTCACTGGGTACTTTAGTTGCGCGCCAGACTGTGTGAATATGACCCTAACATACACGGTAGCATAGGGGCACGTATTGTTGCTTAGATCATTTGCCGTTTTCTTAAGAAAATATCATACGAATCCTGCCGCTACAAATGTATCAATCTCGATACTAATAGAAAGTGTTTTTCCTCACAGGTAGCAAATTATAGTCAAAACGTTGTTATATTTAGCCTGTAGACCAGGAAAACAACAATCTAAGAAATACTGCACGCCCCTATGCACAGTAGAGGTCCAAATAAACAATCATTATTTCTTATTATGAAACATCAAGGTTAAAGTTCATTCAGGTTAAAGTACTAAGCTGCCAATCAAATCGTTCTTGCATTGTGTAGTTTGTGTCAGGTGAGTCGAACTTTTGTCAGGGCACTCGTACATAATTTCATGTTTTTCATAGGAACACAGTAAGTATGTACGTGTACATGTACATGTACTTTCAATTCATAATAGTATTTTAACATTCTGAATGACTTAGAAATGACAATTAAAATCACAAATCATTTGTTTTATTAAAGTTCACAAAATTTCAGCAGCAGACGATAATCTTTTTGCTCAGGTACTGGCGCCGGTAGGATCGCCATTAGTAAAATCAGTGACGTTGTGATTTTTCTAATCAGGCAGTCCGTGGAGTCGTGAGAAATATAGAAGTACGGCCAACCCACCCACCCACTCTGTAGACATTTCTTATTTCGGCCCTCAGACTGGTGATTATTTTGGGTATAATACTATATATCTATATATATATATATATACATGTATCCATGTTAAATATACATACTTTTATCTTCTCGCATTTCGCACATCGTATTATTTACACAAACGTCTACCCCTAAAGATGGTATACAGGTGAATAGGTTAAAAGGTTTCCGCCATTGCGTTGTTGTTCTTGCTCTTCTTCTTCCAGTCATAGTTTCATAGACTGACCATAAAGTTTAAGAACGAAAGACTTACCATGCATATAATTGCAATACTGCCTTCTCACTCTATACTCTTCGTCGTTGGTGTGGTATTCAACCGGTGCCGACAATTACATACTGTCTATCCAGTTTAACACTGTTATACCATAGAAGTTGGGAAGCTCTCTTCGACGAGTATGGTTGTACCGAATATGCGCATGCTCAGCACCAAGTGATGTGAGGCTATCATATATACATGTATACATGCACGTATTTGTAGAGTTTGGTAAGCTGCAAGGATACATACAGTCACTGTTTGGGGTCCGGCTATATGCTCCCCCACAGAGGCAAATCTACAATCAAAGCGACTCATACATTTAATGTTTTTCCTTTGAGTTATATCTAAGTTATTTAAGTTTTAGTTACGTCAATTTCTTCTTTTATCTTTCTTTTATTTTGCAGGCTTACTTTTCATATATCTCACCGTAACTTTATGCTTTTAAGAATTTCATTTTCACGTAACTATATTTAGTCTTGTTTTAATTTCAGAAAATGACGGTCACTGGAAAATAGTCCTGTAAGGCCTTTTCGGGTGAAAGCCAGTAGACAATTTTTCTCGGGTATTAAATTTGATGGTGCTGAAATCAGAAAACCAAGAGAAAATAAACATCTTTGAGTACAAATACTTGACTGTATAAAGCCTACAAAATGCCATTTCCCTACTTTTGAATAGGTATAGGATATATTTAGGTAAGAAAACTCAATAGAACAGCCATGTTGAATAATTTGACAACTATTAAATCCCCCCCCCCCCCACTTTCAACAATTAAGGTACTTTCTAAAGCAAATAATCACTGGAAAGTTCAATAGGCAGCCATATCGAAACATTTAGCAACTTTGTTTATTTTGCTCTGTATGCAGTTTATTTTCTCTCTATTTAATCAAGTAAGGAATTCAACCATTTTTTATTTGGGTATAAAGTGTTTAAGTATGGCTAGGATTAGGGTCAGCATTCAGGTTCATTGAATTCTCCGATCCACAGGGTATATAATGATTAGCAATTAAACATAGCACCTTTAGTAAACTGGTCATTTGTTTTGTAATCAATTCTCATCCTCAAGCTTAAGATAAAAATTCTAAAAGCATTATGGTATTGGTTAAATCTGTATGTATCAACGGATGTCATTAATACATTGAAAACAATACACTGCTCACAGAGTTCTATTCAATTCCGCACATTTTTGTCACATCATGTTTTAGTGCAGTGTATAATATCACAAACAGGTATATGTACCATAGGCAGCAATGTCAGAAATTAGTTTATGTTGATTTATTTCTAACTTTGTAAAACACCAAATTTGATACAGAGTTGTATTAACTGCATGTAACGGGTATCCCATATATTCATGCTGTGTACTGAGATACCCTGGGGGAAATTACATGTTCGATAGATTCAAAATGTAAACATATACAATGAAAACATAAATTGTATCGAGTAAGCTATACTCTCCAATAACATACAATTATTTAATTGCATTCATATTGTTATAGTAACGTCATTATAGTGAGATCCTATAAACCTTTGGAATGTGTAAACAGTAATATATCAAAAATTATGCATGGAGTGGGATAGGATGGGGGTCATTTTGTAAAATATTGTCTTTACTAGTGTGTGTGCGTGTGGGGGTCACTTTGGCTCTCGTCATCGGAGCAGGGAGGTAAGTTTGAGAAAACACATGTTTATCTCTAAAACCTTACCCACATTGTCAATTTTTAAACCAGAATATATGTCTGAGGACCGTCGTCTTGCAAAATAGTTATAACCAATTTGAGTATTTAGAATCACCTAACAAGAATTTGTTGACAACTATGGTTAACACATTCTCTCAAACCAGAGTTGATATTTCCCCCGCGACACTGCGAAATATGTGCATCTTGGACCTTTCTGTAAAAAGGCTTTGCTTTACTACGATGGATGAACGTTGCGAGTAATTGTTTAGTATATAAATGCTTTCATTTTTTAATTGATCAAAGCCTGTTTCCTTTTCCTGCATATAAGCTAGCACGTTTAAAGCAAACTTTGAAACATTTCCGAGTTAAAATAAAGTTTAGAAAATGTCAATAACGTTTATTATAATGAATTATTAATTGAAATATCTACAGAATTATCATACATGTACTCATATGCCGTCTGCTCAGTTTATCAGAATCGATTATTTTATACCTTGACATGGTCTAGATTATACCAAATAATATTTTGATCGAATGGTTGGAATTTAATGTAACTTTTTCTCGGTTAAGCAACACTAAATTTTGTTCACATTCAGGTTAATCATCAAATATTGGCATGCCAAATTTGGCTCTCAGCACTCTGATTCTAGAGTATACTCCATCCCAATCGATATATCCACCCTCGATATGTCGCATGCCTGTTTCTGTTACTTTGAATTCAGTTCTACCATGGAGTGTACGATTATTGTCAAAGACGACCATATCTCCTGTGGGTACAATAAAATGAAATAATTTATGTTAGTTGTGAGATGAATGTTGAGTGTTAGAAAAGTTTGATCTTCTGTTTACTGAACACATACCGGATATAAGGTGTGATAATGCTCTATGATATTAATTATATATATGTACGATTGGGTGAAATGTTCTGTGATCATTGTAAACAGTCTGTATGTGACGTGTAATACAATGTATCTTGATGTGATGTGATATCTTGTAGAATGATATGAAGTGTGATATGATGTGATGTAATGTGATGAGATGAGATGTGATGCGACATGTACATAACGTGATTAGTTTTAAATGTCATTTATTGTAATTTTCTTCAGTAAATTGACGACCTCATTTCTTAACCTTTATTGTATTACATCAATACTATCGTATGCTAATGACAGAGTAAGCAACGAACCGTGCATGTGTCGGAAATTTACTTTTTATTAAAACGAATCGAAAGTAAAGGACGATTGGCTGATATGATATGATATGATCTAAGGCAACGTGTTTTGATCCGATGTGATGTGATATGATGTGATCTGAGGGGATGTTTTATGATATGATGGGGTCTATGGTCATATGCTGTGGTCTCAACTGAGATGTTGTGGCATGATGTGATATGGCGCTGTGGTGTAATCGCTTGTAATGTTACTCAATCCAGTCGTTCATGTAAATAGAGTATTGTTCATTTGAAAATCAGAAAGCAATCAAAAGAATCATATGTCAGTACCTATTACTCTATCACAAGATATTTGTCAAATGTTGAGATTACTTATGTTATTCTCAAAAATCCGTGGTAATAAACTATAAATTGCCTATGTCACATATGTACACACCTGCTAGGATTATTATGTATACATATCCCTGCTATCACAAATATTAAAGTGAAATTTCTAGGTGTGCTTTTCGTGTAATTTTTAAATGCTCCCTACCATCTTCCATACGTAATGTGAGAAGGTTGTCAGGTCGGTGAATGATGTCATCAAACTTCTTCATAGCTTTGTACCATTTAAATAATTTGTCTTTAGACATGGGCATATGACCATCCCTATTAGGATTGTTATAGCGCACTTCTATATAGTCATTCGTTCTATCGTATCTGAGAAAAAAAATCATGTAAACCATAAATCCTGCCATTTTGTAAAATCAACGCATACACCAACCTCGTCTGTATATTTTCTTTCGTCCTGTACAAATAAATGTTGGTTTATAATATTATTTTAAGTTCTTTAGTGTAAATATTAAGTATCGTGCCAGAAAACAGAGTGACAGTATAAAGTTAATGACTTTCGTAGCATACTGTAAGGATCGATGTTCCTATATCTATTGCTATCATCGACGTATATATCGAATTTGACGCACGTACTGATAAGATAAAGGACATGTGTGTTTTGTCATCGGTAATGTGTGCACCAAGGCATATAAAATTTGAATCATGCATTGATTATGCAATTAATAATGCAAATGACAAGTGAAATTAAGAACCACATGATCAAGCAATGTCGGACATGTGTGCTTTGTTATGACCCATATACATAGCAAGTTATATACAATTTGAAGTTTAATTACAAGAGATCATTAATTATGCAAATGACACTTTACAAATAAAAGCTACATCACCAAGCTAAGTTGGACACGTGTGCTTTGTCATTGTCGGCTTATGTACAAAATTCTATGAAAATTGAAAGTTATATTGCCTAATTACCAAAATTATACAAATAACAAATTAGAATTACGTCAATAAGCTATATAAGACACATTTGCTATTGTCCATTCACTAGTATCTACCAAATTGGATTTGAATTATGCAAAGTACTCATTAAAATCTGCTTTAAAGTATAAGTGCGCTGTGCTGTCCTAAATGGATGTTATGAAATTATATGAAATATGAAGCTTTCACTCTTAAGATATTGCCTTATTATCCGAAATCATTAAATATGCAAATGACACACACACACATGCATGCGTGCGTGCGTACGTGCGTGCGTGCGTGAATGCATGCATGCGTGCATACATACATACATACATACATACATACATACATACATACATACATACATACATACATACATACAACACACATACATACATATTATACATACATACATACATACATACATACATACATACATATTATACATACATATTATACATACATATTATACATACATACACACAGACAGACAGACAGACAGACAGACAGACAGACAGACAGACAGACAGACAGACGCTTACCACGCCTAAAGCACAACTGAACTTCAATTCAGTTGTGCTAAAAATGACTGGTTTAGATATGTAATAATAATAATAATGTTGGGTTCTTATATAGCGCTTTCCCACTCCGTGCTCAAAGCGCTTTACAATTATTACCCCTGGCTCGGATCAGAACGGCACAACGGCCCTTTAGTCTTCCTCAACTCCCGGGGAGCATACAATCCATTGCAGCCATTTAATCGCGTAGGATTAAAGCCTTCACATTGCAACCTACATCCTACCAGGTCCCCAGTTATACAGCTGGGTTGACTGAGGCACAGTCGTGGTTCAAATCTTGCCCAAGGACTTTAGCCACTCAGAAACAAACAGCAGGCAATGACGGGGCTCGAACCTGCAACCTGTAGATTCCAAGCCGGTCACGCTAGCCATTCACCCATCATGACTCCACATGTACACATGAAAAGTTTTAGAACGGTCAGAGCCCAGACGACCACAGTGAACATAAATCTTTATATCACAGGGAAAAGGACGAATACTCAATTTTGTTCTCGCGATTTCTAATATCATTTTCTTATTTTCTGTCATAACTATTGGTTCCTCTCACTGTTTTTTTCCCATTTCCTACCTTACCAATGTCTTATCAGAGTTGACCAACTTTGCATTAATTAGTAGATTGCGGTGCTAATCCTAAAACAAATTAAACTCAAGGGATATTGGCCCAATTAACACATTGCGCAGTGAATGTAAACATCTACTGAATGTACTACCGATGGATGTCAAAAACATGTCTAAAAATTAACAACTAGTTTTACTCACGAAAGAATGGTCCAGGGAGTCTTTAGATGGAACTCGTAGAAATCGGTACCTATATCGAAATAGTAGACGGTTGTTGACAGCAGTGTGTTAAATGACTCGGGGTCTTCTTCCTTTAACTGTAGGGCAGCCTTGAAACCGTCAGAAAACATGTTTTTACCACCATCACCCGGACATTGCTTAATACAATGAAGAAGTTGAATCTGGAAAACGGATTTGAAACAAATAGTAACCAGATTTAAACTGAGTGCCTCCCGTAAGGGAATCACTAATTATGCAAATAACTCATTGAACTAAAAAAACTATGGTAACAGGCTTTGTTTTTTGGACAAGCATGCTTTCTTAGGTTAATGTATGTAAGAGTGTATGATACTACTTAATGCAGTCTTAAGATATAGCCTAATTACCGAAAATCATTAATTATGCAAATTATTCATTAACACTGTAAGGTACATCAACTAACTTTATAGGACATACACAATTTGTTATGGTTAATGTACGTACTGAATTGTATTGAAATTGAAGCATGCAGTCGTAAGATATAGCCTAATTACCAAGAATCATTAATTATGCAAATTATTCATTAACACTGAAAGGTACACCACCAAACTTTACAGGACATATGCGATTGTTATGGTTAACATGTGTACTGAATTATATTGGAATTGAAGTATGTATTCTTAAGATATAGCCTAATTACCGAAAATCATTAATTATACAAATTATTCATTAACACTGTATGGTGCATCAACAAACTTGATAGGACATATGTGTTTTCTTATGGTTAATGTATGTACTAAATTATGTTGAATTTGAAGTATGTATTCTTAAGATATAGCCTAATTACCAAAAAAATTAATTAGGCAAATTATTCATTAACGCTCTAAGATATATCAACGAATTTTACAGGACAAATGTATGTTTTTATGTTTAACGAATGTACTAAATTATATTGAAATTGAAGTATACAGTCTCAAGATATTGCGTAATTAGTTGATTTCATTAATAATAATATGCAAATTTCTCTAATTAAACATTAACAGATCTGGCTCAAAACCTAATCAGGTCTAGCTATTACCCTAAAGATTATATATCCCAAATTCCATTACAATTGAGCCAGCCGATTTTTAGAAAATGATGACACAGACACACACACAGACAGACAGACAGACATACAGACAGACAGACATTCCCCTTTTAATACCTCCCGTACCCTTACGGGAGGTAAAAATGGTTTGTTTGTATATTACGCAGGAGTAAAAGGCTGGGGGGTGAAAAAGGGATGGTTTTGGCAGCAGGATCGGAGATCTGTATATTAAGACAGAATCATCGACGAATATTGGACATCATCCACAAACCGACATCCAGTTATAGTAAGTATACTTGGTCGAACCAATGGATAAAAACATCTACTTGACTTCAGAAAGAAATTTGTTTCCAGACCACCAAATTGATAACATTTCGTTGAAACATTTCTTTAGCTCAGGTTTGAAACCAGTTAGACATTTACGGATTTTTCATTACAGAGACTTTCTTTCAAATTATCCAATCCACTTACAATTTTGAAAGACTAGAAATCAATCATAATTTAACTTACCCCAGGTGTATGCAGATGTTGTGGTAAGTCAGTATGCAAATCAAGTCCAAGTCCAGTGAATGCCAGATTGCTCGGCTCAAACTTACTCATCACTGTAAACTCTGCCCTGGATTTTGTGGAGAAATGATTTAAATAATGTTATAAAAGCTTAAACTGTGGTGTTTTGGTTCATGAAGTCACAGAAAATATCGAACCAAAGATGTAAGTTGTTAACCTGACACACGGCAGTGTCGTTAGGGACCGGACAGAATTTACGGCAGGGGGGGGGGGCCTGGGGAGAAATTTGGGGGGCCATGAAAAAAATGGGAGGCTTGAAGGGGGGGCCATGAAAATTCTCATGGTTTGAAAGGGGGGGCCGCGAAATATTTTGTCATTGAAAAAAATTAATATGTTAGAAAATTTAGCATTGCATGAGATAGCACTTGATATCGCCTTTAATATTGAATGTCTACACTTTCATTTATGTATTAAAATGGAAGTGTGTACGTTTGTATGTACCTATTTAGTGAAGCATAAAAACACTACTCAAGATTAATTTGATACACCCTGAATTACTCTTATATACTCCAAGTTGTTCACACACACACACACACACACACATTTACACACACACACACACACACATACATACATACATACATACATTTTAGCACTGTGGCAACAGGTTCAGTGTGTAATTACCATCAAGGATACATATGTATATATATATATATATATATATATATATATATATATATATATATATATATATATATATATATATATATATATATATATATATATATACTGTATATGGTAATATACTAGCGTAGGACCTGTAATTTATGTGATTAAAAAGTGACCTTTTGGTGAAAAATGTAAATACAAAAACGTCTGGCCAGATTAATTTAGATAGGTGTTTTATTTTTTTTCTTGACACTATTCTTGAGTTTCACTCTCAGACTCACTACAGTCTGAAGATGTGAGGCAAGACTTGTCTTTCTTTCTATCTAAAACCAGTGAAATTAAACTATTTCCCTCCTCAGCATCATCAAATGCATCTATCTGTACTAAATATTGTAAAGCATTTAGATGTCTGCGTGGTGTTAAGTGTTTTTTCATCAGTGACTTTGCACTAAAGCAATGGAGAGGTATATGAATACTCTAGTCAATATACATCGTTGGGACCAGAGATGGTACGAATTCCACAACCTGTACCAGACCCGGACAGTCCAATGCACTATCTTCCAGTTCATAAGTGTCCAACTGTTGACAGTGAAGGAAAGCAGAGAGAGGCAGATGACTGGCAACCCAGGTCAAATATCACAAGGAAATTCAGAAAGGGTGAATTGACAACCAAATAACAGGTGGAAGAATTTTCAAAATTATTTTATGTTGATTGCAAACATATTGAAGCATATGTTCAACACCTGCAAAACCTAAAGAATGTTCAAGAAATGAGAATGCGTACAAGGTTAAGTCAGAAAAAGAAGAAGAAAATCAAGCCGTACCAGGACTATAATTGGCTTGACTTAGTTGTGCATGGAAAGTTAAGCTCTCTTCAGGTTGCTGAATTAGACAAGTACTTGAAATATCAGCAACTAAACATACATGGTAGGAAGGATGACAAGTTGAAAGCTGTTACATGTGATGTGTTAAGAAGAACTTCAAGAGAGCAACAGAAGTCAGTGATTGAAAAGAACACAGGTGATGAAAGTGAAGAGAAAGTGTGTGACAGTGAAGAAGGAGATATTGTTTTAGAAGAAATTCGTAGTGATAGTGACACCGATACATCAAGTACTAGTGACAGTGACAGTGAGAGTGACAGCGAATAAAATGAGTCTAGCCATCAAAAAGACCAGGATGGTTCCCTTATTGTTCAAACTAGATCAGGTAGACTGGCTGGATCATGGAAACTTGCCTTTATATAAATTCAAGATTATGAATAAAGGGATTGTATTGCAAAAGGCTATTCATCATTGACACTGCACTTCAAGCTTAATGTGAATGGTTTAGAAAACTGTGTGTAATACTCATCTGATCACTGTACAGTGTATTGAATACAATTCTGAATTTGCTGTCCCCATCATGAAGACACAAATGCCTGACACTATAGGTTTAAATATGTATGGTTTTGGAACTGAAAGCATATTGATTACATCTAAGTATTCCACAACATTCTGAATTTCTTTGCACTTTCATGAAGTCACAAATGTCTTACATTTACAAGTGTATTGGTAATGCATTTGGTGTAGGAAAGTGAAAGCTATATTTGTCAGACCTCAGTGTGCATAAAATCCTTAGTTTGCTAGCACTTCATGACATCACAAATGTCTGACATTAGATAGTTATTGTATTATGAGTATAAATAGATATTTGAATACACTATGTAGGTGATGTGATGTCCTTAGATACTCCCCACAAATGTCCCCACTACAGTTTTTCACAAATCACGCATGTGAATGTGTGTTTACTCTGTGTCTGTGTTTCTGTGTATGTATCAGTGAATGACAGTTAAAACCACCACATCAAATGCCTTGGTATTAAGTGATGACTACTTATGGTGTCTAGTTGGGAAATAAACAAGATTATACCACATGTGTATGATTACATGTATAGTCAAAATGTTGTTGTTGTTTTTTCTAAAAAACTTCCTCTACAACTACTAAGTTGTTTGGGCTGAAATAGTAACATAATAGTAGTACCAAAAGAAATATTACAGTTGTGCTACAGTAACAAAGAAATTTGTACTCTTTTTAGTTATTGTAGGGGCAGGATTTTGTGCACTTTTTTTCTCTTTTTTTTTGGGGGGGGGGGGCCATGAAATTTTTATACTTTTGAAAGGGGGGGGGGCTGTGAAATTTTGGTCACAGTGGATGGGGGGGGGGGGCAGGAAAAAAACCAAGTCAGAGATAATTTCTCCCCAGGCCCACCCCCTGCCGTAAATTCTGTCCGGTCCCTTAGTCGTAAGTTTCGCTCAACTTTGAAGCTGAAAACATTATTGTTACATTGTATTTGTAACGTTGTCAATGATATTTAGATAGACACGTGAATTACAGTATTTCGTACAGCAAAACTACATTGCACATTAGGTATATAACCTACCCATAGGCTGTTATCTTAAGGTGAGATACTCGTTCTGCCAGTTTTCTAAGTTGCCTCGTCTTAGTTGGAACACCTCTTGTCAATATCAACCCAACATCACGTAGAGTTTCTAAAAATTGCAGTAGGATTCGATCATCGTTCAAGAGATCTTGAAAGTTGAACGTTGGCAGCGATTTTATCAGATCGGATCCCCAAAACTTTGTATTTCTTCGCGGATGTTTCTCGCTGAACTCTACACTTCGCAAAAATTCAGCCGTAAAATTTGTTTCATGGCCGTCCGGCCAACAAATCGTTACAGTCTCAAAATTTTCAGACAGTGTAACACCGGATGGCACGATGTCTAAATCTAAGTTGTTCATTCTAAAAATGCGTTGTTTTATACCAGCATGAAAGCATAATGGACATGCGCAGTTTTCTCTGAGCCAAACATACGGATACTCGTATGAATGTCCATCACCCCATTGAAGTTTAAGTTCCTTCTGTGAATCACATCTTTCCACTTCCTTAAAGATGGGTTTCAATGGAACGCCATGTTGTGTTGTGTGTGTTATCTTTCGCTGGCAAATCGGCATTATGGAAGAGTGTGAGGTAGTATTACGCCACCATGCAGGGGTTATACCACGGACACTCGTTTGTCGACCCTTCCAGATAATAGATGTGAAATGTCGTCTGCTGGCTGTTGCATTGCCATCAAGTGCTGTTACAGAGGATCTGAGAAGAGGGTGTCCGCTGAAGCTTGAAGTTACACGGGAAATATGTCTAGCCATGACGGAAATTTCCTGCAAGATATACAGGTGGTATATTTATCATAATACGATCACGAACATATGAGCACCAAAAGCAAAACATGTGTGTCACATTTCCCTTGTTATGAATTACATGTAAACAAATCTAAAAAAATCTATTTAAAAAATTGGCCGTACTTAAATACCACAAACTGTCTGTAATATGAAATAACTAGCTTGACTTTGATCATTAACCACGAAGGTCAAGGTCAAAGGTCAGGGTCTCAGAAGAAAGGTTTCACCTGATAAAGAAAGCAGTGACTGGCCCCTCACTGTGAAAGTGTTAATTGTCAGGTCTGTGTACTGTGGTCAATTTATATATATATATATATATATATATATATATATATATATATATATATATATATATATATATATATATATATATATATATATATATATATATATATTTGTACACCGGCGTGGGCGTTACTTGTCAAGCGACAGTGATTAATCGGGCGATCAGCCAATCAGGTGTCCTCAAACTTCCCGCTTCAAAATCCAGGGAGCTGAGAATATGAGAAATACCATCCGGGTAATGAAAAGTCCATACCCAGAGTATATTAGACGGACATGGTGATAAAAAGTCAACATCCGGAGTATATTTGACTGTGTGCGCAATATACTCCAACAGGAAGAAGTTTGTAACGCGAGTTTGTTATCAACCAGAAAGAGCTGTCAAAATGAATGATCGATGGTGGCGAAAGCCCAACGGAATAAACGTCACGTCAATAGCTTGTGTGTGTGAACCTTTCAGTAGCTAAGCATGTCTTGTCGAAAGCGACGTTTCGCTCAGTTTACATTTATGAACATGGAGAGTGCAGAGAGTATCCAACTTCATTGATGTGTGTAATTCTGACTCCAATGTCAAAAATATCCTCTTAGATAATGCACAGTACAGCAGACACTGTATTTGAGAACTTGTAGTGTGAAGTGAGTGTCTAATTTTGTTTGTGTATGTGTATTAGCTAGAGTGTATACATAGCCCGGAAGATATGCAGACATGCACGATGGCGCAGACACTGTTATTATTATTATTGTTGTGGTGGTATGATAGCAGTGTATGAGTTATCTCCGGAGTATATTGGATTTCGAAACTCAATACACAACAAAGGAAATTAGCCGGTGTACAAAACAGATACAATCCGGCCAATATGCGCCTCGCTACCGCTCGACGCATATTGGTCGGATTGTATCTGTTACTTGTATATATATATATATATATATATATATATATATATATATATATATATATATATATATATATATATATATATATATATATATATATATATATATATATATATTATATTTTGCATCTCTTTTGTATCAGGTTTACTAAGCATGTTGAGAGCAGCACTAACAGAAAATTAAGACACACAAGTTAGTACATGTTTCAGTGAATTGGTAGTTCTATACAGATCAGACCAAACAAAAAAGAAACCTATTTGTGTGGTTCTAATTACGCTCCATTTTAGAATAAGTGGGCTAGGTAGATTTTATATATAAGTTAATGAGAAAAGGTGGCTTGGTTACTTTGCTACTTTCGATTCTCCACTACAAATTTTGTTTCGTATGGCCAGTATAGCTGGTCACACTCGTCAGGTGGGTGAATGCGAAGTGGCCATGCATATTGAATTTGGATAGGTTTTAATGTACATTTAATTTTCACTGTGAAATATCTTATTTCCGACGTCGACTAGATAAGCAATCAACAGCCTACTTCAGCTTAAAATTGATTAATAATACTGCAGGCTATTAAACTCAGATGTCAGACTTTCTGAATAGAAACACACCCACGTTCATCTAGCGTCTGTACCCTATATCTAAGCTAGTCTCTTAATTAACAGCGTTACTCTCCTAACCGTTCAACGGCCAAATTCAGTGAAACTGATAAAAAAAAAAGGTGAAGACAAAAATCAATATAGATAACACACAATTAACCATCGCTTACAAAGTATCTGTTCCTTACTTGGTTAATGATGTAAACAGTCTGTAAGTAGCATGCGTACAACTATTACAATAAACACCAGATGTAAACTGAGCGCCTCCCGTAAGGGAAGCACCAATTATTAAAATAAAACTAAAAAAAAAAGTGGTATAAAGAAATTTGTATTGCTGATGAGAACTATGAAATTGGTATACACCATGATAATTTTTATTTCTGAACGATGTATACCGTACTACATTTGTATATGTGTGAATGTTCGAAGAGCATGAAGTGAACTGTAAGTTCACGTAATGTGTTCGATCCTGTAACGAAGCTGAAAAAAAGTGGTTTCAGTTTGAATTGAGTTATTGAAATGGTGACATGGGTCTTGTGATGTGGTGTATTTATTAATTGCTTCAGTTGTGAAGGAAGATGCTTCTCCGGAATGGCCATGCTATTGATGGAGACCTTGTGTAATGAAGTCTATTAATAAGTAACCAATGTCGTGTATAAGTAATGTCTAATGATAATATTTCGTAGTTTCTAAACTCAATATATATATTTGTTTCCTCAAATGGGTGATATATTTACACTTCCTCAAATGGGTGGTATATGAATACATTTTCCTTTCAATGCCCTTTTTCCTTTCAATGCCCAAAAATGATCTAGTATTTTATCCTGTAAAAGAAAATAGAAAAGAAAAATTAATATGTTGGAGCTTGGGAAAGGTTGAGAGAGACAGTCAATATCACTATATACAACTACTACTTTGTTGACTGTAAACTTCAAATTATGATATCTAGAAAGTGAGTAAATATACCTTCAGAACTGACACGTTACAACTGAATTTCTTTGTTTATTGCAAATGGGAATATGAATGGGTCAGTACACAGAGTTTATACATGCTCAAATAGTGTTTAGACACCAGTATAAAGTCTACATTTTCTAAAAAAACAATAAACAAAATGACAAATGGATGAATACCTATTTGTCATTAATATATAAGTATTTCTGATATTGATAGTGGAATTGATTTGGAAATGATACTGCCATTATAGGATTGATTTTTAACTAAACCACTCTTTTATGTTATGTTATGTTGTTGTTGTCATCATCATCATTGTTGTTGTGTAATATTTTATTGTTGTCATTGTTTTTGGAATCACTAACAAGATCTATAAAAAGTTACTAATCTAGTACTGAACAACCAAGTGTAACCTTGGTCAACTTATATCCACATAATGAAGCACATTATTTTTGTGATAAATCCAAAACCCTACAAACTACTACAAATTACAATACGTGTATATACTGTCAACATGATCGTGTCATGGACGCCATCTTGCCATATTACACTCATGTCATGGTTTGCTACGTTCAGCCGAGTCTTCATTGCATTCTCTCACGGAATTGAACTTCGTAAAGGTATAACTCAATTGAAATGTAGACACTAGAGCCAAAGGGAAGATCTAAAAAATATGTAGTATTTGTATACTCACCAAACGTTTCGGATTTGGTCTGCTCGATCCGCTAATTTGGGCAGACGAGAACGGCGAGTATAAAGTTGGCGTCAGATTCAGATTCAGATTCAGATAGCGTCATATTGAGCGTCTTATTAAGCACCTGATGCTGGATATGGCGCTGAATATGACGCTAGCTGAATCTGAATATGAAGCCAACTTTATATTCGTCAGACTGGACGCAACATCATAAAACCATTGACAGTGACCGGCCGCTGAGGGCAGCCTTCCGAGTTTACTCAAATTAATATAGCGTAATTATATTATATTAATTCATATTGTCTTAACAGTTTAAAGTACATGAACAAATGTATTTTGTTATGTTTGATGAATATACTAATTTTTATTGAAATCGAAGTATGGAGTCTTAAGATATTGCTTAATTATTTGATTTCATTAATATGCAAATTTCTCTAATTAAACATTAACCGATCTGGCTCAAAACCTAATCAGGTCTACCTATTACCCTAAAGATTATATATTCCAAATTTCATTACAATTGAGCCAGCCGAATTTTAGAAAATGATGACACAGACAGACACACAGACAGACAGACAGACAGACAGACAGACAGACAGACGGACGGACGGACGGACGGACGGACGGACGGACGGACGGACGGACAGACAGACAGACAGACAGACAGACAGACAGACAGACAGACAGACAGACAGACAGACAGACAGACAGACAGACAGACAGACAGACAGACAGACAGACAGACACACAGACAAACCTTCCCCTTTTAATACCTCCCGTACCCTTACGGGAGGTAAAAATGGTAGACTTAGTAGAATTATGTATAGTTTTACCTTCTCCACTTGTCATTTCACACGTCGCGTCGTACGTCGATCTAGCCAGACTTCTACTCCTACACCTGACTGCAAAAGCAAGGCTGGGTTCTATATATATCAACGTAACATGACTTAGCTGAGCAATGCCATGCATATATACTTCATATAATATGTATAATATCCTCCTCTGAACAGGTACTATAGTACCAAGTTTGAACTTAATTCAAATATGATCCTGTATCAGTGATGATCTATCCAAATTTGACAAAGTTGTACCGAGTATGCGCATGTCCAGCAGGGTCGAGAGTGGCGCAGCACTATAAGTGATCATGCACGTATTAGGGAATACGGGGAATATATGTAACAGATACAATCCGACCAATATGCGTCGAGCGGTAGCGAGGCGCATATTGGTCGGATTGTATCTGTTTTGTACACCGGCTAATTTCCTTTGTTGTGTATTGAGTTTCGAAATCCAATATACTCCGGAGATAACTCATACACTGCTATCATACCACCACAACAATAATAATAACAGTGTCTGCGCCATCGTGCATGTCTGCATATCTTCCGGGCTATGTATACACTCTAGCTAATACACATACACAAACAAAATTAGACACTCACTTCACATTACAAGTTCTCAAATACAGTGTCTGCTGTACTGTGCATTATCTCAGAGGATATTTTTGACATTGGAGTCAGAATTACATACATCAATGAAGTTGGATACTCTCCGCACTCTCCATGTTCATAAATGTAAACTGAGCGAAACATCGCTTTCGACAAGACATGCTTAGCTACTGAAAGGTTCAGACACACAAGCTATTGACGTTTATTTCGTTGGGCTTTCGCCACCATCGATCATTCATTTTGACAGCTCTTTCTGGTTGATAACAAACTCGCATTACAAACTTCTTCCTGTTGGAGTATATTGCGCACACAGTCAAATATACTCCGGATGTTGACTTTTTATTACCATGTCTGTCTAATATACTCTGGGTATGGACTTTTCATTACCCGGATGGTATTTCTCATATTCTCAGCTCCCTGGATTTTGAAGCGGGGAGTTTGAGGACACCTGATTGGCTGATCGCCCGATTAGTCACTGTCGCTTGACAAGTAACGCCCACGCCGGTGTACAAATACTGTTAGGGGCATAGTCTCACTCGCTTGGCTAATTCGAGGTACGGAGATCGTAAGCTGGACATACACTGGATGAACTCACACACAGTCAGGGTATAAAGTGGTTTAATAATTCAGGATGGTGACACCTTAACGGCCCTAACTAATCAAAGCTCAGCTTGGCGAAAGTCCAACCACAAGGGCTTGATATTGGCCATATTGTTATATTACAATACTTTTGACCCGCATGACCCGTCGACAGCATATTTTAACCCACTTACTCGTACTCGCTGATGTCGCCTTTTGAACGGCCCATTTAGCAACAAAGTAAACATATTTATCTCGAATAAATATACTAGCTATTAGATTACCCATATTATCAGCAATAAAATTGTAAAGAATTAAGGAAATTTCGTGAGTTTCGTGTTGTCACTTATATGACTTCAGCAACTCGTCTGGAAGAAAACTTGTATGGTTTCCCTTGTTGCGATATCACTTCATACAACAAGCCTATTTAATATTCATTAGAAGAATTTTGTACGAATCATGGTATTCCAAGTATACAGTTTAGGAAACCAACAAATCAAATATCGCGATGTGTTCATGATATTATATATGATTGGACAATATTGACGTCGACATGCGGCAATCAAGGTCGTGACCCCAGCACATGGTTATGAGAGAAAGCCTGCAACTAGATACTTAGCGGCCACGTCCGGTCCAATTTCTCAGTGTTTGTTTTGATGTTAGAGACGTTATTTCTGTACGACTTGAAGAATTTTACAATATATCTGATAAATATGGATTATATCAACACGTGGATAAATTTAACCCGACACGAATGTGCTCTCCCGAGTCAATACGTACACATACACTGCTTCAGCTTTGATCGGCGGAAGGCTATCCTACGTATACCGCCGCGGCCGCGGTGACTGCACAAAACTTGACAACACTACCCACCTACCGATAATCAAATATATAATAATCACCTGTATACCGTGATAAAAACAAGCAATAATTCGAGTCCCCAACAAGTCGATGAGACCTACTTCTGTTCAGTCCGATCCGAATGCGAGTTTCTGAGGTTTTACATGGGTCTCAGACTCGGACTAGAGTATTCCGCCCTAGACAGCCCTGGCCTAAAATAATATATGTAAACTTGCGTTCACAAGCCAAACATGTGACAATACAAGACCACAACGAAAACTGTGAAACATTTACAGGTCACTCTCATTTTATATATGGAAAACAAAATTAGATCGGTCACAGTTCCATTTACATGATGCAATGACTCGGAGCGTGCTTCCATATGCTCGGAGCAAATCGAATAAATTAGTGTATTATGGGACCAACAATTACAAATATATTGTGGCACTGCATGTCCTGATACACCTTCTTGAAGTTTCCCCTTGGTATTCTAATAGCTAGTATATTTATTCGAGAGGAAATATGTTTACTTTGTTGTTAAATGCGCCGTTCAAAAGGCGACGCGAGTACGATTGGGCTAAAATATGCCGTCCTCGGGATGCCGTCAACGCGTCACGACGATATCGTATTGTCGGCAAATAATAAAAATCAGATAAATAAAAGTCAATGAATGTGAAACACGCCACATTACAAGTGTTTATGTATATCTAGTCTAGCCGTTCAGACGCTTTCTTAAAGTTTTAAAACCAGTATACATTTCACAAACATGTCGTCTAGCAAAATACCAATAGTGAATGTGAGCATTTTGAATCACCTTTAACATAGTTTTACCTTCTCCACTTGCCATTTCACACGTCACGTCGCGTCGTACGTCTAGCCAGACTTCTACCCCTACACCCGATATGCATATGTATTATACTTGTATAAGGTTTGCGCCGTTACATTATGTAGTAATGCACTGTTTACAACGAAGCTTGGTGACTGTACAAGCAACAATGGCCCGGGGGAAAATGATAGCTATGAAAATGAGACATTGACTGTAGAGACAAGAATAGAAAATGCTGGGTTCTATATCAACATGACTTACCTGAGCAATATCATGTATATATATGTACAATATCCTCCTCTGAACAGGTACCAACTTAATTCATATACGATCCTTATCTGTCCAAGTCCGGGATCCAAGTTTGACAAAGTTGTACTGAGTATGCGCATGCCCAGCACGGTCGAGAGTGGCGCAGTACCAGTAGACTGTCGACAGTCGCTCGCGCCTTTTTGAAAAAACTAATTTGGATGTTTAGTATGCCTTTCCCATATCTTTGAAGATGAAATATCAATATTTGGGACTGCACAAAAAACCTGTATGAGTAGTAATGTAATAAAATACGGCCTGGCTGGGTGTGTTTTGATTTCCCGCAGTGCTGCTATCTTTGAAACCCTACTTAACACTTACACTGGTGAAATTTACACAAAATAGTGTTGTCAAGACCACAATTATCACAATGTGTGTAGTTCCCTTGATCGGGATCGGTCAATGCAATCGATTGTGAAAAATAATGGTCCATGACAACAATAATTCATGGTGCAAATTGGATACTCTGGCAAAAATAACAAGAGAGCATGCAAATCCAGGCAAATCAAGTGAAAAGTAATTACAATCACATGATTTCAACCTGTCAATGAAGGATATGTGATTTGCCGAACGCATGTTCGTACCCATTCGGAAGTACTTCGAATCTGATGATGAATGTGTAAGCTATCATCATATTCACATTGATCGTAGAGGTCAACTTTTGAAAGTGAAGATGAATATGAATATGATGGTAGCTTCACACTCGTGAAAAGGATAGTATTTTACTGTGTTCCAGGTCAAAGGTCACTGAAACACAGTAAACAAATTCTTTACCTCGTCGTTAGGGTCCAGACGTTGCTGAAGATGTATTGCCTCAAAGTTTACTCAAATGCCGCCACCCCCCTCTAGGGAAAAACCTAATGCTTTAATCTACCGCAAGAGGGCATACAGAATTAAATTAAATTAAATTGTGTTAAATTGTTTGGTGTTAAAGTCGTTTTGTCGAAAGTGAAATGGTGACATAGGAGTAAGTGAATAGGTGCGGCTGCTCTCTCAGATACATTACTACCCTTGAATTCAGCACAACAGATCTGTATACATACACTTTTGGTTATTTGACATTGAACATAAGGTGAAGGTTAATGGTCAAGGTCTCATTAGAAAACTCAACATGGATAATGAGTATGTAGACACTCAAATGAGGTCTCTATCTTTTAAGCTTCCAGAGTTAGTAGGCAAAATCAGATTTTTTGCTATAAATCTGACCACCATGATTCACTTGCGCATGCTGACTACACCATCTGATATTTGTGCCAGGTTTGGTTGAAATTGGTCAGTGCATGTCTGAGATACAGGTGATAATGGATGGATGGATGCCCAGACAGACGGGACCTAATGTAGTATTCTCTTCCAGGCTTCACCTGTTGGGGACTTGGAATATTGTAGTGGTTGGCATGTTAAACCACATGACATGGCCTATCATGAGGTGACCCCGGGGAGGTGATACGTTACAAAATATATCATAGCTTGCAAAACAATCAAATCACGTGTATTATAGCATATTATAATACTGGGATTGACAATAGTAAATAGGGACACAAAAGAAACTGAATCCAATAACTGCAATTTTCTCTTTTATTGTTAAAAAATTTCCTGATATTAAAACAATTGCATCAATAAAGACTTTGTTTTGGGTATAACGATTACATGTTCATTCCCTCTGACTACACAATCTAGTGTTTGCTCTCATGACAATCCCCTGTCAAACAGTCGGTGATGTAGCTTGTCTGTAGAAATTCTTCATGCTGTTTTTTCTCAGTTACACTGTTGACAGTCCATGTTATCAGCCTTATTCCTCTATGTTCCCAAAATACTTTGACTTGTCTGCAAAGAAAGACAACAGAATGATGAGTCAATTATCAATACAATGGCAAAAAGTTTTCTCTGTTCAAAGGCATACTCTCAACATTAATGTTCTGTTAAAGTGGCCACATGGGTGAGGATTGGGTATTTATTTTGGATTTTTTAATTCATAAAACAATTTTATCATGGTGTCCTACTTGAAAAATAAATGTGTAAAAACGTATGCCACACCTTTGTTTGTAACTCATTAAAGTGTAAAAGATTAATAACTGTATATATTTGTTATTGGATATACAATAACAAATATGTTTGCATATTTTTTAATCATTCAATCGATTGATTGGTCAATCAATCAATGACATGCTCGCTGTCCCCTGTGGTGTAACTACAAATTCAAACTGCCATGTTGGACAATGATTGATTTTAATATTGTATATTATCAGGTTGATGAGCCATCAAAGTTTTGATCAAATTTTAAGGTACAAAGAATTAACACTACTCTTACAATTACTGTTCCTCTTAACTCAACACATTTTATTAGAATGTTGTAAATTTTCCAATCAGAAAATGTAGTTAATTGACTTACTGTGACATTTCATTCTTCCAGATGACAAATGCAGAATTGCCACACACATACCATAACCATGAGTGATGTGACCAGTGAACAAACATATCAGCCAGAGGAGCTGCTAGCTGCTGCCACCATACCAAATCACGTGGCATTCCTGTGATGTCATAGGTCAAATCACCAGTGCGATGCGTCAGCGCTGTCACAATATTTGGATCTGCTAGTCTAACCTGAAACAAATGTAATACACATGAAAACAGAGAGTAAAATAATGACCCTTTTCAATGTGATGAAACCTAAGATATCATGTGTTGGTTAG
The DNA here is from genome assembly GCF_964340395.1 of Glandiceps talaboti. Classification (NCBI taxonomy): domain Eukaryota; kingdom Metazoa; phylum Hemichordata; class Enteropneusta; family Spengelidae; genus Glandiceps; species Glandiceps talaboti. The sequence goes on from NC_135553.1 coordinate 16,167,230, forward strand.
TGTTGACAGTGAAATGACTGATAAAAGTGGAAAATATAGGTCTGCTTGATATGATTTGCCAGTTGATATGATGGTTACTTACCCTGTATATAACATCAGGATAGAATGAACACACTATTCCACTCTCATACAATGAAGTATGTTTTCTGTAGAGTTCTGTTAAAGCATTCGCTGCCTGTAAGTATACAACAACGAAGAACAAATGATGATTAAAAAATACAGCAGATATTAAAAATTTGGCACTTCATATCTCTATTAGTCCTTTCTTAACAAGTAATATATTTGGCTTCAAACTTGCTAGGATCGATAAGAAAATCTATGATGTGAATGTCTTACGAAACAAGTGAAGTTGTGTAAGTTTACTTATAACCATACTTCAGCCAATTTCACCTAAACTTGCTAAGTAGTGTATGTCAAAGAAGAAGTTTTTATCTTGGTTCATAATCAGACCACTAAAAAAGAGTGATCTGAGGTTCATACAATATTGATAGATATGATGAACACTTCACACACACTGACTCGTCAGAAATGGAAACAAACTAAAAGTACTAATTAATTATTAATTGTGCTACACTGTTATTACTGAAGTCAGACTTTTCAATGACTTTGTGATAAAGCAATGTGTTACACTTACTTGTATTTTGTGACTGTAACTGTAACATTTTTTTGAAATTTGATCAAACTATGTATCATTGGTCATATTATATACACCGTACATGTATATAGACAAATTGATAACAAATTATGTATTTTTTGTAATATGTATCATAATATGTACAAAAATGATCTATTTTTGATAAAAATGATTCCCATAAACTAAATCATGATTTCTTTATATCTATTTAGGATTCCATCAACTTAATAATCCTTCTGACTTCTTGTTTAGACTGGTAATGTCAGTGATCCCCTCCCTAACCTATCTTATACGTGTACACTCAGACAAAAGAATTTCTGTATTCAAGGTTTACATCGACCTGACATATAATACCCATTAGACTGTGTGCATGTATTATTACATCACCTGTTTTGCATTACCCTTGACATCATAGAATATCTTCAAACCTAACTTCAGACATTCTTCTGTGGCTTCTTCTAAAGTTGGGATGCGCTCATTTGGAAATTTATTGCTGAAGCAGAGAGTAGAAAAAATATAATTAAAGTATCAACAGCATTTCACTGCAGAACATCATACTATACAATTTGTACTATTTACAATAAAATGTCACTAAGGGCACTGAAGCTATACAATGTACTAGACTAGTGCATACAACCCTTTATGTCATTTAGGGCACTGGAGCTATACACTGTCCTAGTGTATTCATGCACAACACCACGTCACTAGTACCCCTATACAATGTAGTAGTGTATACCATGTCACTAAGGGCACTGAAGCTATACAATGTACTAGACTAGTGTATACAGTACTTTATGTCATTTAGGGCACTGGAGCTATACATCATACTTGTGTATACAACAAAAGTACCATATTACTGAGGGCACTGGAGCTTTACACTGTCCTAGTGTATTCATGTACAACACTACGTCACTAGTACCCCTATACAATGTAGTAGTCTATACCATGTCACTAAGGGCACTGAAGCTATACAATGTACTAGACTCGTGTATACAATACTTTATGTCATTTAGGGCACTGGAGCTATACATCATACTTGTGTATACAACAAAAGTACCATATTACTGAGGGCACTGGAGCTATACACTGTCCTAGTGTATTCATGTACAACACTACATCACTAGTACCCCTATACAATGTAGTAGTGTATGCCATGTCACTAAGGGCACTGGAACCATATATGACATGTCAAGGCAACAATTAGATTGGCACCAGTTTCTTGGAAGCTTCTTTTTAGTCTCTTAATCTTCATGTGTTTTGAGTATGTTGTTCATTTTCACATTAGTAAAGAAAATGTCCAATTTTAAAAAAATATCAGGGGTGTGCATACCTGATATGTGAGTGGTGAATTGGTGTTATCCAAATACATGAATGGTGAATGCTTTTTTTTTAAACACATGAAACATGAATTGATGAATATTGCTTTACTGGTGAATAGTTGTACATTTTTGGAACGTGAATCATGAAAGGTTATAAATAAAATGTGTTAATGGTGAATGAAATAATTTTGCACTGATGAAATGGACGATTTTGATTGCAAATTACACCGAGTCTACAATGATAGCATGTATTCAAATAAAGCTTATAGGTCTTCCATTTTGTTAACTGTAACAGTTTACCAATGGCATGTGCTTGACACTGTATTGTAAATTTGTAAATTTCGGGTGTACTCCCAGGGTATATTATGTACGCTATGGTAAAAGACATTCAAATATATGTTAATCGCAATCGTATAATGCACACTCATATAAAGCCCACTGTGTTTATCAATTTGAGGTAAGTTTGTTCAGGTACCGACAAAACTCAACTCATCAAATAATATGCAGTTTTGAGTATTGTACTTTGTACATGCTTTATCAGAACCTTTTGTTTTGGTAGACTGATTAGTCAATAGTCATCACCCACTACAGGTAAAGTGATGTCTAAATATTGGTTGTTCGAGCAAGACTAGGAACAAAATATAAATAATTTGACTCTAAATGAACATTTATGCCAATTTCTCATATTTTTTTGCAATTTTTTGTACCTTTTAAGATGATAACAAAGTAATTACAACCTATCCTACTGCATTGCTGTTGTTTTGAATGGCAACAATATCACATCCGATTCCGGATGCTAGAATTCTAACTCTGTCACCAGCGTCAGGTGTCACAAACCATCTGTCATTAGATCATCAGTTGGCCTGACTGTTGCCACTCAAAACAACAGCAAGTCTGGTAGGTTAGATTGTAATTACTTCATCATTAACTTCATACCTGGGTGATTGAGAACATACATAGACAGGGAAATTCTGTTAATATTTAATGTATGATTTGAGATTTCTTTTTCATAGATTTGGGGTAGATTTATTACAGAAATGTGGACAGTTTGGGTGAATGGGAAATATTCCTAGGCCTTGGGATTTTTTCCCCTTCAGTACTCGCCCCAACACTATATAAGTGAGCACTACTTATGCAAATATCTGCAGATTTTATGCATAATACTATAGTATATTACTATATTACTAGTACCTCACCTTAGTCTATGACCATGTGACGCATTCAATTTTCTTAGTTCTTGAAATGTGAATGATTTGATTGGTCCATGGCCATCAGTTGTTCTGTCAACAGTCGAGTCATGTAGTAGTACAGGAACACCATCTTTTGTAAACTCTAGGTCTATCTCTACTCCATCAGCACCATTCTTTTTCGACTAAAATCAAACAAATAGATGTGCATCAATATATGTATTCCAATACCTTGTTTGTTTCTTTGTGTTGTGCGTCAAATATCATGTTTACAGGTATAACAGGTAAAACACTTCACAGAGTTCTCTCGACATAGTATCGCTGCCAGACTCATGACTATTGTCACTAATTTTTTTATGTATGCCCAGCGGCTTAGCCGCGACAAGAGAGGGACTTGTCCCGACAAGTCCCTCTCTTCTCGCGGCTGCACTGCTCCGCATACAAAGCTTAGAGACGATAGTCATGAGGCTGGCAGCGAGACTACTCTTGGCAGTACTTATACATGTACCGTACTGGTGCCAACCCAAGACACATTTTGTTTCGGAACACAGGAGAGATTATAGGACTGTACCATGTTGTAGTTGAACCTATTAACATGACTGAGCAGTGTTTGCTAAGGCTGGGGAACCATGTAACAGAAAGGGAGAAAGGGATAAAAATGTCAGTGTTACCCATAGCTCTATAGAGTCTATAGTAATTTTGTTTGGGAACCCAGGTAAAAAGAAATGGGAACACCGGTAGGTAAAACACTGCTGAGGTTCCCTCTCATTATCAAATACTATTATTTCAAATTGGAAACCTAACATATCTAGATACACCAATAGCATAAAATGAAACGTGAAATAAATCATTGACATACAAGATATTGAATGTATATTTACAATGTAATCTAGTACTACTACCATAATAGATCCACCACTCACTGCCTGTACACTCCCATGATCTATTGTCATGATTTTGATCATCAGAGTTTTGGGGTTTTCACTCATTCAGACTATCCAGTATGTTGTATTTGTATTGATTACTTTATTTGGGAGCAAGCAGAATTTACACTAGGGGGGGGGGGGGGGGCTGAGAATAATTGTGGGTGTGGAAGAGGCTTGGAAAGTCTGATGGGCGGGGGAGGGGGGATTAACTCTGAGCAAAAATAAACCTCAGTAGCTGCAGACCTTACACATATTATAGTAATAGCCCAAAATGATATCTCTCCTTGCAAAGCTCACATCTATATATATATATATGTAAAGAATTCTCTTACAATGTGTGGACACTGAAGTTGATTGCCGCTGTTATTTGAATGTACACCAGGGGTCGAAATAATGGCCTTTTACTTGCCTTGGGGCAAGTGATTTCAAGGCTTGGGCAAGTTGTTTTGAAAAGTACTTGTCCCAAGGGGCAAGGAGAATTTCTTATGATTATTGATCAGGGAATGTTTTTGCCTGTGTTCATGCTGTACTTATCAGACACTGCACATGTCTGATAGGATTTTGGATACATTGTATAACCAAGGTGCCAACAAGTCTGGAAAATTATAACATTGTAGCAATATTGAGAAGACGTCTTTCTTGACTGATCACTTTTCAAAACAATCTGGACAAGCTGTCCTTGACATATTTTGTTTACACTATTAAGAAAACATACCAGGAATGACCAGTGACTCATTGAATATTGTTCATCAATAGTAAATTACAGCATGATTTTTCAGGTTTTGGGTGTTTGAATCAACTGCAAATTTTACAACAGTCATTTTATTTAAAAATACTACTAGGAAAATATAAACAAATCATATACTGGGAGAAAAATAGTTGGTGTGGATGAGGAAGGAAAGAAAATATATTGACATCGTGGAAAAGGAAATACTTAGAAAGATTTTACATCAGTGTTGAAATAAATGTTAATTTTTATATTGATAGCTTATGAAAGTGCTGAAAACATTCTTTTAACAACTACTTTTTACAAGTGAACAAAAAATTGTATGCTATGCTATAGTAAGAATATTAATTAGGCCATGAAAATGAATATTATTTAGGACACCTGTTTATTGTGGAGAGAATTTTTCAGTACCCACAGAAACTTTCAAAGTGACATTTTTTGATAATAAACAAAAGAAAGCCCAATCAATCACAACAGTGCATTTGTAAGCCACACAAAAATACCCCACTATTTGGAATGGGCAAGCACTTTTTGATTTGGGCAAGTACTTTTTGTTTTCTACTTGCCCAGTGGACAAGCGAAATGTTTTCATTATTTCGACCCCTGTACACTGTGTGAAGATGCAGTACGGTGGCGGTTTCGCTACATCGCTCTCGGTCCTCTGCTAGAACCTGTTCGTTTAATTTCTTTGCAAACCCCGTAAGAAATAAAAAGTAAAACAAAAAATGTTGAGTCAAAGAAAATAAAATATAACAAAGAAAAAAGTATTTTAAATAAAAACAAAGCTAAATGTAGTGTAGCTCTGGATGTATAGTGTACGCTACGAGGTTCGACACGTCATGATACATTCAGAGCTAATGTAGCATAAAATATATGTGTACAAACATGTAGCCTACAGAATGCGGAAAGGTGGGAAGTTGGTAAAATTGTCCGTAGCCTGGGGTGGACACACGAAAAGTATTGTGTTTGGTATGAAATTGTTTGACCCTGCGGGTGTGTGTGTGTGTGTGTGTGTGTTGGGGGGGGGGGGGGGGGCTGCGTACTTTATCAAAATAGTTTCACCTCACTAGAATCGTTTAAATTTGTCGATGGTTTGATAAATGTAATTTCATGAAATGTAACATTACTAGGTCACTCACTTCTCGTATGGCAGCTATCGTATTCTCTGGGGCATCGTATCCTCCTCCTCTGTGACCTACGACGAGAAGTTTATCTGATCGTAGAACCTTATCAGCTATAGAACTATCAACCGGGGGAATCCGTACAGAATGAATGATAACAATAACAACGATTACAGTAGCAATACCCGTGAAAAAGTGTTTGGTGCTAGATGATGGCCATACCAAGTGGGCTATAAAATAACTGGTCAGGAATATCGCGAAAAGGTCGATCGTGGCAGATGCAAATGTTGTGTGTATGGGAGTTGGTAACGGCGCAGCCATTTTGATGCCGAATGACCCCCTAACTGACCTCGAATACAATGAAGACCAGCTAGCATTGATTTTATTTGCTCGCCTTATCAGGGTCATATTGGGGCATCATGATAACCTGTGTATTCAGATTACAAACTACCCTGGATATGATACAGGAACATACTGCGTAAGAATAATTTATACATGTCATTGTTTGAGCCAGTACAACAGCTTCAAAAAAATCTCATTCATGGCCGATCTATCACAGGGAGCCAAGAAACTGTATTTAATACAAATAAATAACTAAATAATAAATAAAAGAATAAAATGAACATGGCTAAATGGAAATATCCTATTTAAACATGAATAATTATCTATAGACATGCATGTGTGTGTGTGTGTGTGTGTGTGTGTGTGTGTGTGTGTGTGTGTATACACACACACACTGAGGTTCTATAACTTTACACTGAGGTTCTATATATAAATAATATCATGACCCATACAGTTCTGACCCAAATATTTTGAAGAGACTGAGCTCCTCTTCATCGGTGGGTCTCCAGTTCTGTTAAAAAAATCAAGTTCTGTCACACTTTAAATAATGAAGACAGTGCAGTGTTTATTGTCATGCACTAAATAGTGTTCTTGTCTTGGAATGGTATGAATATTACACTCAGTCAGCTGTGGAGCACTGGTGACTACTGGTTGCTATGTTACTGTTTTCTATTGATGCCATTGGTGAGTGTATCTAGTTTTTTTATCCATAATATATATATATATATATATATATATATATATATATATATATATATATATATATATATATATATATATATATATATATATATAAACAGCATAACATCATTATGTTGATGATAATGACAAAAGTATGGTTGCTTCAAACTAGATTCACAAAAATAACTTTATCACTCCCACTAATTATGTCTTGATAATTGAAAGTCACATAATCCTGATTGCCACGAACAGGCAAGGTTGTCATAGCAACCCAGTCTCAGGCAAACCATACAAAGTTAACAGCTGCAGAATATATTAAAGATCCTTTGCATTAGTAAATTGAATTTCATAGTTTCTGTGACCTTTGCTAGATGCCTAATTAAGAGAGCATGACGCCTTCTCAAGTGCTTTCATGGATATAAAAATGACACCACAATAGTTATAAAATATTTGTAATCTATTTTATTTGGAGCATAATGCATATATTCTTATAGCTATTTCATTTATCAAATACATTACATAATAACATTCCATTCTCAGCAGACATGATTGTGTGTGTATATTCTTCCATAGAAGCTAATTGAAGCCTTGATTGTTCAAAAATCTTGAAATCTCCAAGAAAAGAAATTGCCCTATGTAAAAAAAAATTACACTCTTTATCCTTTCAGGTATCATTTCCTGAAAAGACTGTATAGTTGTACATCATTTTTACTTTTGTTTGATATCATAAATACTTGTGGTACACCAGTTCCAATATTACAATACAGCTAACTCTGTCATATAGGCCATAGGCAATGATGCTGTGAGAATCAAATTGCAATAATTCAATATGCCACATTCCGATTACTGAAGTTCAAATCATTTCTCAGGTAATCACCACAAGAGGGCGCACCAGATTTGGCAAAGTGAAGGCTAAAACGTGTATACTATCATGGCCACTGGTTGCATGAGGCAGTGTGTTGTGAATGAGATGCATGTGAAAGTACTCTGAATGTCTATAACAGAGTATTACAGTAGTGGTTAGACATGTTTTTAATTACTTGTAGTTGTTAATTAAACAGTATTGTGAGAATAACATAGAGAATGTGTCAGTGGTAACTTAGTGTTTGCTGTCTTTATGCTACAATACTCCATTACTCTGGCCCTCACTTCTTGCCTCCAAATGACTTGTGAACAGCACCCCTAGTGGCCAAACCATGAAATGTTTTATCTTGCCTATAATCGGAATATGGCGTATTGGAAAGTCCATTCTTGTCTCATGCACCAATCATGCCATCATTTCCATTTTTAATTAACACTTACAAAATAAATAATAATCATCATCATCTATAAAATATACAAACATGCTTAAGCTGGTCCCCAGACTATCCAGCTGGGTTAGGTTCCCTTTTTTTGTCATGGTGGTGACCAGGAGATAAGGGGCTGCAGGAGGGTTCGATAAAAAAAAAAAGTTGCAGCTAGCATATGAGACAAAATTTGCCATCTTATAGGTTGCAGCTGGGCAACTTTTTGGTAAAACTACCATTAAGCCCAAAACATGTATATATTAATCACTCTTTCAACATTTCATTTTTTTTAAATATCTAAAAATTCTTTCAACATTTTTATATCACTCTTTTCATAAAACTGCAATGATGGTGTTGCCATGGAAATAAGAAGTGAAATTATTGGCAGCTCAAGTAAACAATACAAAAAGATTTACTGACCACTGACATAATTTGTATATATAATGTTGACAATTTTGAAGACATGATCTATTGCTGGATGTAATCCTCATGTTATACTGATTTCATTTCAGAGTGTCTTGGTAGAAAAATAATGAGCTTCAATTCTTCAATTTCATTCAATAAGCAATTTCATAAGGAGCATAGCTATAAGTACTTGATGAATTCGGGAGATAATTTCAAGTTTAACCATAGACACTGTCTATGGTTTAACTACCCTTTTAGTGTTCTCAAAAAGAAAACAATGACAGTCATCATGTGTAATTTGCATGACAAATGAATGGTTTGCTTTGTTAATTAATCTGCATTGTTTTGAAGAAATCATGGGATTCATACACATTCTCCTCTTCTGCTTTTGATTACGAAAAGACATGTTTCGAGCAAATCACTTGTCCTTCTTCAGTGTCTAACTGGATTTGACAGATGATCCAAATTTGCTGGAGGTGTTTTGGATCATTCTGTCAGATGACTCAGATCACAAACAATGAAGAAATTTCTTCCTTTGTCTGTGGTCAGATCTAGTCTAATGGACACTGAAGACGGAAAAAGTGATCTGTCAGAGTTATGTCTGTTTCTCAATCAAAAGTGGAAGAAGAGAACTTGTGTATGAACCTTAGTGTTTCCATGATGAACATACTACCAAAGCAGAGTGACTACAGAGTTTCAATTATGCAGCGCAATGTTTTTTTTTTTATCTCAAACAGCGTGGTTTTTTTGGTGTTTTTTTTACAAATTACATAAAACAAAATACAGACAATGATAGCATATAAAATGATACATTTGATCTTACTATGAACACAAATCAACATCATGGTTAGATGAAACATGGAAGATTCAAACACAAAACTGTTTATTTGTGTTCACAGTGAGATAAAATTTAACATTTCAAGTGCATATGCGCTATCAGTGCCTGTATTTTGTTTGTGCAATTCATAACAAAAAACGTTGTGAGAGACGTAAAAAAAATCATGCAACTTAATTGAAACTCTATGGCCTCTCTGGTTTGGTAGTACATCATAGGATGGAACTCATCATACAATAGAGATCCAATGCGATTACCTTCTCTTGTCTTGTGACCAAATCAATTATCAGTACCTACAGGTATGGATCTTCCTGCTTGTTGATAACATATACGAACTGTATGATGTAATTTTTGAAAAGCTTATAAATCATACCATCTAACCACAAATATTGCTTAGTTTGATGCAAGGTGATATATCAGTGACTACTGATAATCTACAGGGTCCTAGTGAGGTAGCTAGCAAAGACACTTTTCTTGTAAAAATGAAGAACAATCCCAATAAGTCATCAGTATGTAAACGATGTCCTTTTAAACCTGTACAGAAATTATGACAGTGGTACTCTAAGTACAGGTCAATTTATAATTGATTCACGTCCTGAGAGTGGAACAAATCAATTCATGCAAATAAAATTTAACTTACTGTTGGCTTGAAATTCTTATCCGGTAAAATACTGGCCTCTATAGCCATACTTTGAAACCAAAGAAAGGATAGAACAGAAGCTGCTATTGGTTAAACCAATGCTACGGCATTTCAATAAAGTTGCGTGCTCATAATTACATTACATGTAAATTTTAAATCACACACTTTTCACAATATCCAATTTTTTTCTTTCTACATTTTACACATTCCAAATTTAACACATAATTATTCCTTGTATGTCAGGTTTGAGTTACTGAGTATTTTTGTTTTTGTTTTCTTTCTTACACTTTTGTTACAACTGTGTAGCCTAAGTTTAGTCTGAGTTGTTCAAAGAAAATAAATGTAAGAATAGTGTGTGGTGCTAGTCTTACAAAGGCAGGAACAAATCCTTTGTAAAAACCTAATGGTCCAAGCTTTGCTGTCTCCCAAACACAATGAAGTATACTCTGAAATGAAAAGAAATGATAAAAACACAAAGTTACTATTAGTACCACTAGACACGGTGCACTTCATGGCATAGTTTAAATCTGTCTGCACTAGCTGCAACTGGTGTTTTCTTTATAGGTATAACAACTTACTCGTGATGGTTAAGTATACTTCAGTAAGTAGAATCAGTGATTCGCTAAGGGTGGTAAATAGGTAAATTCTACTGGGGTTTCCATGTCATTTTAATACCTAGGTTCCCAAACAAAATTACCATAGCCTCTATGGGGAAACACTGCCATTTCTACCCCTTTCTCTCTTTCTGTTACCGGGGCTCTCCCAAAGTTTCAACCAGGTTAGCAAAACAATTGAGAATACCGAGATTACCTTTTCAATATGGAGCATCTGTGCAATTATGCAAAAAAAAAACAACTATAAACTAAGCTCGTGCCCCTTTAAAGATCTGAAATATGATGATTTAACCTTTGTCAGTGTGTCCTCTCTTAAAGCCAATTTGATGATCCACTGACACACAGCAACTTCTTGTGACTCTCCAAGATGTGGTAAACCCCTATACTTTACTGTGGAGTCGATGACTCACAAGAAACCCCAATTTCTATCATTTTGGCCCACACCAAAAAAGTTTGTCAGTAAATTAAGGTACACACATTACCCTTCACAAGCAATAGTGTTGTAAAGTAATGAATTCTTGGATGATGTTCATGAACAAAGAAAGAGTTATTAGACTATGTTCCTTAACTCACCTTGTACTCTCAAAGAGTTACTAGACTATGTTCCCTAACTCACCTTGTACTCTCCTGGTTTAGCATTCATTAATCTGGTTTTTAAAACATCAAATGGTTGAGTCATAGCAGTTGCAATGGTTCCCTGATGAAAAACAAGAACAAAACGAAAATGTATTACACACAAAACTGGAGGTAAATGAACTAAAGTAATTTCAGCAAGATTATCACTTTTGTGTAAGTGACCCACAACATGGTACGAACATTGCTTTAAATTGCTAATTTAACCCCTTCAATACTGAAAACATTCCCGCCAAAATTGATTGGACAAAATTCTTGTTTTATGTAAGTTTTTGGCATATATCAACTTCATTCTAGACTGGAATTAAAGAAATGTTACTTCCTAATAAAGTAATATTATTGTAATTATGAAAATATTCATATAAATTGGGTCCCCATATTATTTAAAACTTGTCTCTAGTCATGAAAGGGTTAATATAATCTAATCTAACCTAATCTACTCTAATCTAATTTTCTTATATAGCGCATTCCATATAACTATCACAATGCACTTTACAAAGCACAGAAACATGAGTACAAAAACAGAATCAAGCAAAAGTCTTGTTGAAGAAATAGGTGCATAGCACTATCTGCTGCCTCAATTTTCCTGACTGCTTTCAATCATCACTCTTGGAGTAATACTAAAACTAAACTTACACTTGTCTTTTTATAATTATCCTAAAGAATTTTATTCAATTTCATGATTAGAATACAAGATATTTACACTGCATGACTGTGTTTAAATAAAAGTTGTGTATAAAACTTACTGCACAAGTACTGGCTGTAAAATGGCCGATGATGTTATCATCTACAACATTGAGTGACACCAATGTCTGTTTCACTTGGTCATAGAAAGCTACCTGTGGAAGTAATATAATAGTAAATATTGTTGTTAAAGCACCTGCTGCAAAGAATACAGCAATCAGAACACCTGGCATAGACCAATATCGACACAACTGCCCTATACACCTTAAGCTTTCCCAACTCTCTGGTTAGCACACAATCTATTGCAGCCTCTGTAAGTGCTGAAGATTAAGCATTAACATAACAACCTTTGTCCTACCAGATTCCCATTATATATATATAGAGCTTGATTGACTGGGACACAATCTTGGTTCAAATCTTGCCTGAGGAAATTCAGTCATTCTCAAATAATATTAACAGCAGCAAGGCTTGAAATCAGCAACTTGCACATTGCAAGCCACCAACTCTACCATTGATCATCATGACTCTAATAGTAGATCAGCTCTTGGCAGGAATTCGTACATGATGTAAAAATGACCTTATGACATTTTTGGGGGGATAGCAATAAATCATAAGTAGCATCACACTCTCAGTCTTTGTAATATTCAACCACCTCTAACACACTGTTGACTTGAATTTGGTTCTATATCAGTCTTAATGTGTGATGTATATTTGCATTCTGCACATAAACTCCTGTATAAAAAAGTGGCTAAATTACCCCGCCTTCAGTGGCGAAAAAGTGGCTAAGTTACCCACCTTCAGGTGATAAAAAGTGGCTGCGTTACCCCACCTTTGGGGGCTAAAAAGTGGCTAAGTTACAGATTGTGTCACTTTAAATCATGTGTGTTCCTACTCAGTAAAAACTCCACTTAATGGCACATCTACATTAATTTGAATACTTTAATCAAACAATGTGGGAACTTACCTGTCCAATGGTCATGAGAATAGCCCTGGTAGTTGCCATAGTTGCTCCTGAAAATAATCTTCGGAAACCCTCTGAAACAAGATTAATGGTAAATGAAGATAAGAAAAATGATTACATGTAGTCGTTGACAATATCATAGTGATATGGACCATAAAATCCAGTCAGTGAATTATTGACACAGGTTGATGCAAGTATTTACTCCATAAACATTGTCAATTAATTACCAGGAAAGCTTACAGATAAAATAAGGATATATGCACACAAACTGTACACTCAAAACTTCTTCTACATATATATATTAGCTGTGAACATGATTAAAATGAAATTGGCAAGTGCCTATGATATGCAAGAAACAGCTTGATTTTGATAATTGACCCAGGAGGTCATCAATGTCTTCTGAGAAAACTTGCACCTGATAATATGGGAGTAGACAGTTGAACAAAATCTCTCTGTATAACAATTGTGTTGTAATTATTGATTTTTAATCACAACACCATTTAGTCAACTTTGCATGTCACCAAACAAAGTGACATGCATTTGTGATGTATGTCCCATATGATGTCACATTTGTGTCAGGTTTGATTGACATTGGATATTGCTTGTCAGAGAAATGACGCATTATGGACAGACTGGTGAACGGAAAGGACTCACAGATGGATATATATGTGAGATACAGTGCTGCGTTTACAGTAGTATTTTGTTTACCATCATCTGAATAAGCAGGTTGGAACTTCATGTAATAGTATCATGTTTTTACATTGCATCGATCACGGTGGTACAATGTAATGATCACAGTGGTACCAGTGTGACTGCTAAAATTTTCATCATGGTTTACATCATATATAAACGTGATGTCACACTTGTGAATGTTTGTTTAGGGGGAGGGTGGAGGGGGTTTTGTCCTAAACGAATGATGTCAGCTTATTGAGCTTGTGCAACATTGTGTGATTGTCCCAAAGAGTTCTGGTAAATTGACAATTAACCTACCCTCTTTATAACACCTCCACAGTCCATCAATAGCATGTTTGTAGCTACACAATAAAACAAAATATTAATTTTGTAGAATTGTAGTCAATTATCATGTATTTCATTATTGCTATCATCTGAACAAATTTGCTGTATTTTTTCTTTATTATAACATGTTTGTCTGCAACGCATCTAAACTGTTTAAATCTATGCAACAGCTGGTGTATTATACTGGCATTTGAGATACATCCACTATCTGTCATATACATTTGTGATAAATTACAAATATAGCATTTATGACAAATTACAAAATTTATGTGACGATGACGTTTTCTTTCTAATAGCACAATCCTCTGATGTTTTCTCCTTTGCAAGATCACTTTTTTGAGGACATATACTTTCATGGTATTTGATATATCATATTTCAATCTATGTGGGACATTGCGTTTTTGACACAAAGATACACATATTTCAACTTTAGACTAACAATAACAGAGACACAATAAACACAGCAGGATCCTTTGCATAGTCACATTGATAAGCATTGCTATTCTTTCACAGTGCAGTAAAAACAAACTTCTAATGAAAACATTACACATGGACTTGATGATTTCAATGGCTGCAATTGATTATTTTAACTGATAATCAACATTTAAACTTGACTACTTCTACATACCCACTCACAGTGTACAGCACCTATGTAATTGTTTATTTTGCATTAGAAGTTGTCCGAGGGTGTGTTACAATGTCATGTTGCATGAGTGAAACACCAAACCAACATCCTTTTAACTCAAATAAATGTACTCTTTATTATCATTATTAATTATAATGTGACTTCTGATATTAAAATAGTACTTCTTTGAAATAAACTGTTCACTAAAACAAGAACAAACTTTACATTGGAATTTCTTCTTGTACTGCCATATACATGTATCTGAGGCAATTGGATGTTTTCTTCTGCGATGAATTATCCTCTAAATATTAAAGCTAAGATTCAGAATGTATTTTTATCAATCTGCCTTATGATTAATCTGTGTGCATAATATATATATTAGAACAAATATTCTTACTTTCTCCTCTTTTCAACTGGAAGCTTGATGTCATTCTGCATACGTACATTGATCATATCAGCTGGCGTGCCAACAAAACCACCACATGCACCTGTATAATCAAACAAAATCACATAAATTCTACTTACAGTCATGGACCACTACATGCACCTGTAAAATGAATAAAAGTATTCTTTCTTACATCATTGAAAGGTTATCATAAAGCCAAGCTGCCACATCAATCACTACACATTATTTCTTATCCATAATGGAACACTTTTTGAGAGAATTTAATGTAAATATTGTCGCTGATGAAAAAGGGACACATGACTAAGGGAGACACATAAACATGACAGACTCATGAATAAACATGTTCAAACCATTAGTGTTCTTTCTTAGGTCATTCAAAGGTTATCATGCAGCCAAGCTGCCACATCAATTATTAATTCCCTTTCCATATATCATTTCCAGTCCATACATGTAGAGGAACACTTTTTGAGCGAATTTAATTCAAATACTTAGTATATAGTGATTGGTAAAAAAGGGGCCCATGACTAAAGGACACCACAGACATATGAATAACCATGTTCGGACCATTAGTGGCACTAACACAGGTCATTTCCCTAGTAAATAGTAGTATCTAACCACCTACATGTACCATAACAGATCTCCTCAGCAAACACAGTTTCTTTGACTTCTTGAAGGTGATTTTACATTATAATTATAACGAATTTGAGAAAAGTTTGAAAAAGGATTCAACATTAGGTGTAAAAAACAGTTGCCTGACAAAGCTATAGAAAAAGTTGGTCCACAACAAAAGAATAATCCTATGGTAATCCTAATGGCTTCACTGATAAGATAACACTAATTTGAGAACCTGGAATGAAAACTCTGGCATTTAAACAAACATTACATGTACATACATAGATACCCCAAATGGGTTGTTTGAGAAATACATGTATCTGCAGAGGAAAAACTGAAAAGCTGTATTTTTCGAGGAGGCAACTGTACATGAGTTTCATTCACTGTATACCATTGTTACTCACTGTGTGACAGAAAGTTACAACTCATGTGAATTACGCTTGAAAAATCATGATATAACTTTCATTTCATTTTATTTTATAACATGTAATCCTCATGGCTCCACTGATAAGATAACAGTGATGCAAAAACCTGGAATTGAAACCCTTGCATGGAATAGGTACATGTATATGTATTTATGGGCCCAATTTAGTCATATATGTCTCTATGAGAACCAAGTGTAATAGTAAAATATATTACCTCCCACTGCAGCAATACCAACTTTTTTATAAAATGGCAGCTGTGTTTTTGTATTTCCACCACTCAGTTCTTTCTTCAGAGTTTCATATATAGCAAACCTTGTCATGGAATATGTGAGCTGAAACAAGAGTCATATAACAGATACATGAGCTGAAACAGAAGCATACAACAGACTAGATACATGAGCTGAAACAGACCACAGAACAAATATGAAATGCATGAGCTGAAACAGACTATAGAACCATGAATGCGTGACCTGAAACAGACCATGGAACAAACATAAAATGTGTGACCTGAAACATTCACACTACAGCTATGTGATTTGACAATATCATGCTAACACTGGCTTTGAGCAGTAATCACTTAATTGCATCAGCATTTGTAGTCACAGAACATAGCATTTTTTGATGAATCTAATAAGCTACTGTAAAATGATATTCTATGGCACTCAGCATTTTAGCAATGCATCTAGACAACCTGGCAGAACTTCACTTTTTGTAAATTAAATAAATAGAAATACTGCACTGATCTTTAATAAGGGGTACATAAACACAAAAGGGATGGTAGTCCCTTTGAAAAAATAGAAAAAAAATATTTGAAAGACATAAAAGTAAACAAAGGTCACCGAGATATGCACAAATGAAAGATATACTGCAAATATGTGAAAATGAATAATATGTAAAGTAAAACTGGGATTTCAGTTGAGCTATAATTCCTTGTTAATAAGAAAAGACATCCCAATCTACAAATTTGAAATTATAAATATCTATCTATTTAAATTTCATGTCAATCTGTGTGAAATCAATCACATGACAGAATTGAATATATATATTTATAATATACCTAGTGATAATGCTGTGCCATGATTCGCTAGAATCAGTCACGTGATAGGAAAATAGAATGACTACTTCCCTTGGGGAATAGTCCCATCAATTTTTACATAGTCACGTGACCACCGCGCGTTCACAGCAGGTCAAAATGGCAGCTTCTGACGATGTCGTCTGCCACCGCGAGTTCACAGCATGAGGTATATTATAAAACACATATTGCCTGGCCTATATTCAGGCTATAGCACCCGTTCATTACCCCCACGTGACTGTGAGTTACCAGAATCACATGCTATTTCCCTCGGCCGTTGGCCTCGGGAAATAGCATGTGATTCTGGTAACTCACAGTCCCTCGGGTGTAATAAACGGGTGCTATAGCCCGCATGGCCAGGCAATATGTGTTCAATATATATATATATATATATATATATATATATATATATATATATATATATATATATATATATATATATATATACATTGTATATATATATATATATATATATATATATATATATATATATATATATATACAATGTATATATATATATATATATATATATATATATATATATATATATATATATATATATATATATATATATATATATATAGTAAATAGTATCAAACTCGTAGAATAGAGTGCTCGATGCTTGGGTAAGCAGGGCGGGAATAATCAAAGTGAGTTGGTTGGAACTTGAGGTGCTAAGTTGTAACTCCGAGTTTCACGCTCAATGCGTTCATCAGACAACAGTTGTCTGATGAACGCATTGAGCGTGAAACTCGGAGTTACAACTTAGCACCTCAAGTTCCAACCAACTCACTTTGATTATATATATATATATATATATATATATATATATATATATATATATATATATATATATATATATATATATATATATATATATATATATATATATATATATATATATATATATATATATATATATATATTAAAATATATTTAATATATATATTAAAACCAGGGACAAAATGATGACAACACATCAGATTTCACTGTCTTTGATTCCAGGCAGGTCACATGGTTTTATCTTTACTTTTAATCTGCTTTTGAAGTTAACTGAGATAATTCCTATAGCAAAATGTTAACCTGTGAATGAACTGAGAGAGTGAAATAAAAGTATTTCATAGCATTCTTTTATGAGTGTATAGCACTGGTACAAAATACCTTTCATAACTTAACTCTTTTCTTTTCAGACCTTTGTCTTCTATTTTTCAAAGACTCTCATGAGGCATGTCTGAAGCTTTGAAAAGCTTCCAAACACTATGATTCAATGAAACTGGGTAAATCTTTGCTTAGTTTCCCTGCAGCCCATATTTTTATTACTATGGGTTGTTGTACAAATTCTGTACATTATTCATTAAATCAACTTTAAGTGCATTCATAGGGTTATGTACAGTGAAGTAATGTCCCTTGTGAAAGCACAGAATAGGTCACATATATATTAAAAGTCTATTGACTAGTATGATAAAAAGTACGGTTCAAAGGTCACCACTAATTACATGACCTGCACCAGTAGTACACATAGGTATGGTAATCCATTGCTGTATCAGTGAAACCTTGATGACACATTTTGACCTTTGACCCCTGCTGTGCAGGCATTCTGTATTCTCATTGCATCTTCAGACTGTGTGACAGTAACACTAACCCTTTACACAGGGCCCTACCTTCACAGTAGAGTTAGACAGCATTCATCAATTCCTCAATAAAACTCATTCTAGTGCATTTTCCCATATTCATTCATATTGTGTGTTTGTTTGTTTTTTTAAACAAAGAATCAAATGCTTCTAGAGATCCATTTCAGTAGCATTATCAATTAACTGCAAATGTTTAAATTCTCCAATATAGAAATTAGAAAACTCATTTTGCAGTCGCTACATTCTTAAATTCTAGTCCTATCTGTGGCATTGAATCTCACGATCTCTCTAGAGGGAGGTGATAAACAAATCAATGTCACAGATATAGCATCTAGGTATTATTAAATGAGGTGATTCAATACTACTAGGGATAACATCAAGACTAGTACTACATTTCAGTCTGCTGCTGATCAGCCATTAAATCTTATAGTCAATGGTTACGTGTTGAAAGGTTGTTCTAAATATAGCCACCAAGCTGAACAAAAACTCCTGACAATACTTAATACAAGAGTTTTGTAAAGGTATATGAATATATTGTTAAGTGAAAGTCACAAAAGATTTCTAACTCACAACAACAACCTGTATCAGTTGACAGGTCAAATCATTATTTTGTGTATATAAAGTTTCCATGTGACTTGAATTGGCATAATTCCAGTAAAACCAAATGTTTTCAAGTAGATGTAAGATATTTTTTCTCTAACAGCCTTGACACGTAAGACATTTGCTTATTACCATATATTGCATTGTATGATGTTCCAAACATGATGTCTCCTTTTCAAACTGATTTTTTGGTGTCAACGAACAATGTTACAAATCTTTCTTATATAATTTGACATGTGCTTTTTTCAGTGTTAACTAACAAACATTATAAATCTTGTCATATATTTCATCACTCTCCACTGCGACTATAATCAGTTGTGGAGGTATCCTGCTAATGGCTTTTGGGAGGTGTGGCGAAATTTAAAATGTGTCAATTTTCAAACCATAATTATCAACTTGCTAGGTTAGCAAGACAAGCCGAATAAGACAAGTGTTATCGGATTCAGTCATTCAGAGCTGTAAACAAGCGAGTGTTATATTGATTTTCAATCATTTCCTTATTAATTTACCTTCAATTCTACATTATGTAATCAAATAAATCTTTTAAAAGAGGTTTATCATGATGATGTAACCAATTTCTTTTACAAATCTTTTCATCATTTACAAAAATACTTTGTGACTCACAAAGAAAATTCTATCACATAAACCGTTATATAATACCCCAATATTTTACTTCATGCAGCAGGAAAATACTCATAGTGACAAGGCCCCTTAGGTCACTACTTTTTTGGTTGAATGAAGAAAATAATTAGGGAATTTCCATTTGAGTATAATTTGGTTGGAGTCTGTGATGCAAGTACATACAGTCGGTTGGAGCCTATCTATTTATTTGTTTATTTATTTATTTATTTATTTATTTACGGCAATGCGTCCATAAAGAATGATGGACTATTAGCGACTGTGGATGCCCTGTATCTGAAGGTTCGAGAGAGGGCTTTCGGTCTGTGACTGCCAGTGTAGATCACTTACTTACCTGTCGACATACTGATGCACTGATACCATTATACAATGCCCTCACTCCCTGATTCTTGACAATATTAACCGCTAACCGGGCTACACTCTGTCTACCCTTCTCTTGGTGAGTTTGAAGATGCACCTACAGGATAAGACACATGCATTTGCTGGTATCATTATCTTTAATTCAAACAGAGACAGATGTGTTGTCATAACAACATACATGGGTTGTACATTTCTCAATGAGCTCTGTTTAGAATAAAGATTATACTGGTACCCATGATACAGACTTTACATGACTCTGTTAACAATAATTTAAGTATTACGCTGTCCTGGCCATGTCAGTAGAAATATGAACAAATGAATAATGAACTTTATATTCAAATGTACACCACCATTGTATAAAGGATTGTATCTTGTGTACTGCCATAAAAATAACCTATTCATAGGCAAAAACATTCTTTGTGTTATATCCTTTCAAACAGACATTCAATGATTCATTAGGAATATTATACATGTACCACAGAATATCATTCATGAATGCATTGTGCATTAATTTGTTAGGCCAAACAAACCAAAAATGTGTGGTTCCAATAACGCCAAATTTCAAAATAGGGTGAGTAGGTAGGATCTTTCTTTCTTTCTTTTTTAAAGCATCAATGTGATCGCACTTTCTGTACGATACATAGAAGACATTGTGTGGTACACTGTATTTCGTCATGTTGTTTTGATTATACAAGGTGATGATGTGCAACTTTGCAAATTTTTTGATTTTTTGATAATTTTTTTTTTAAAGTGTAGGGTGGCAGTAAAAAACTAGGTTGGGTTGGGTTACCGGAAACAAACATTTGTTTTTTTTGCTTTATCACTATTCTGAAAGAATATTTTGGAAATAGAGAGAAATTGTTCACAGAGCTGGAATATACCAGTATTTGGAGATGACTTGATCCCCTCGCTATAACAACTTTTGTGCAACTGAACACCTAGCTATGCCATTGTCTGCCATAATTTGTAAGCCCACACTGTATCAAATTGTACAGTATCAGCTACATGATACAGCAGCTTCTTGTACCAAATACTTACACTAAAGCACCCATGATACATTTGCAATTGTGAAATGTACACGTATGAGCTAGAAACATGGGGAATGTCCAGTTTAGATACATTGTATCATTTTTCAAAATAACTCATAACCATAATACATCAATTAATAACATGTGAATTTCATATAGGAAACATTTTACACTACGTTTGGCCAATCAAAAAAGCACACAGTGTGGAGATTATATGGCTGGCTGGGAGTGACTAGACTAGCTAGTTTACACACTGCACAGTGTAAATATTAGCCCTACTTTGCATTGCACTCGACGGGGGGGGGGGGGTCGAGTGACAACTGTCAGAATCGAGCCTGGACCCACACAGACGCCATGCAAGTAGGGTTACATATACTAATATATCTTTGCTATTACTACAACCTGTTACCTGTACATATTATATATTCAACCAGTACACATATTAATATTTTCCTCCTAAACCACCATCCTACAAATAGTAGTACAATGTGCATATCAGATGCAATTCCATGTTACTTTTTCGGTTCCAGTATTCAAACCTGTGATTATCACCGAGTTCCCTACCTCGTCTAAAATTCACAACTCCATGTCTATGTACGAAGCGATGCATGTAATGATGTGTAAATTGTAATTTATGCTTGCGAGGTCATTAACGTACGCTGACAATATACAAATGTATCGTAGCTATTTTCATTCACGAATCTGTTAGTGTTAGTCTAGTGCTCCGCCCCCTCTCCCTCTCCTCAGCCATTTCCCAAAAATCGCGACAAATAATATATTACTATTACAGTGTAACGTTACTCAGCTAGGTAACGGTTAAATGTGTGATTTTACTATCATAGGTAAATCAGTTCAACAGTAGTACATGACCGACATTACCCCATGCATTCTACGACCCGGGCCCAATCATGCCAATCGCGCGCATGTTACGTCGCGGCATTGGGAAGTGTGCCATGCTGATCAATACATTTCACCCCAAATGACCACTCAAACCAGCAAGTATAGTGAGTTACCGGTAACTTGCACTGATGTTGAACCCAACTCTTCAAGGTGACCTCTCGGTAAACTCTCGCGACTACCACCTACGAGTCTTTCACTGATGTCACGTAGCCTGTGTACACGTATTTATGCAATGTTTTTGCCCCAGCCCCCTCGATCAGCTGGCCGACCGGTAACCCGCTAGATGACAAAATATATTTGCTGTTGGATATTTACCTTCAGTAAATCCAGAGGATGGGTACAACATGCCGCCCCGGCCGATGCAAAACCGCCGAAATACCATCGTCCGACCCTGGCCGTCTCCGTTTTATCAGCCTCAGTCTGCATCACTCCCTCTACTTCGTGGTGTAAAACGTTTTCTGGCATTATTTGTTTTTCCAATCAGCGATAATATCAACGGTCAGGTGATCTTTTGTTATTCCGATCAGCTGATCGTACCCGTAACGTCGATCGGCCGCGTAAGTGAATAGCCCGGCTGTCACAGTGTCAGTGCAGTACCACTTCTCTCCACGTTATCTCGCTCGAACGTCTCTCACTTCTCAAGGGCACCTTCGGTCATTGATCGGTAGGACTATCTTCGTTGATTCATTACTCCAGTGCGACGGCAGTCGAATACGACCCTTAAGTCAAAGGCAACAAGAATATCGAATACCTACTTAGGAGTCATTTACAAAAGAACGAAAACAAATCATGTGCATATAAGTTATAACTGAATTGGACCATGAGCATTCATTTGTGGGGTTTTTTTTTTTAAAAACCCGCATGCGGTAATCGGTTATAAACATGTGTAATTGATATATTAAAACGTCGTTAAAGTTTTTGAAGACTTCACTTGTGTTTTTCTTCAGAGTTGATCTTATGAAACATACGAAAATTGACTAAATTTATTTTCCTCTTCATTTTGACGTGTTGCTCGTTAGGGACAGTTCATTATTTATTTTGGGAGGGGGTTTGAGAAATTCCTAAAACTTTTTCCAGGTACCTCCTTTTGAAAAGCTATTTTGTAAGAACCCCCTAATCTGAGGTAAGAAATTGCAATGCCCCATTATAACATAAATTGGTAAAATGAATTATATCATGGATGTATACCTTTCTGTTGAAATTAAAAACATTTTCCCGTGAGCCTGCCACTCTGTAAGAGTGGAAGGCAGACGCATGTGACTACCTCCACATATCAACGTGATATATAATATGTGGGGTATAAATATAACTCACCCATTTGATACTATGACATCGAATGTATTTTAACTTAAAATGTCACCTCAGCATTCCAGGGTGTTCATAGGGTCTGACTACGAACAAGACCCTTGAATCTGCCCAACAATGGACGTACTTATAAAATCTTTATAAATGGTTGAAAGAACGGAAACTTTGGAACAGATTTCTGGAAAACAAGTAGCAAGCGAGAAATTGTGGAGTAGCCGCTTGTTTTTGCCGGCTACCGGCCCTTACCTACTACATCCTGAGTACATATTTATCTAATTCGTATACAAGCTTTCTCAGTGTTTCTTTTGTTTTTGTATGTGTCTGTCTATCTGTATGTATGTATGTATGTATGTATGTATGTATGTATGTATGTATGTATGTATGTATGTATGTATGTATGTATGCATCCGTGTGAACCACTTAAAGTAAAAAAAAAAAACACCCAACCGATTGTCTTGGTATTTGGTAGGGACGAGGCTAAAAAAATTCAAAAGAAAGGGAACAGATCAGTGATTTACAAGTTATTTTCCTTCACATTATTCATTGTTCTCAGTGAACACCATGAGGGGATGTGTTAGGTAACGTTATATAATCACTGGGCAAAGTTCATATGTATGCACATTCTAAATCCAGTTTAATATTACAATAGATTATGTAAATAAGACTGGTAAATATGCCCTGTCTTTCTTGGTCGAAATTTTACGAAGTGTGAAATGAAAATGATTGCAGCACAAGGGTGATCAATGATTTGGGTAAAAAACACGATTTTTGGTTTAATAAAATAAAAGTAAATAACTATATATAGGACAGATATATCTGAAGTTGGTGGGGATATTCTTAGTGATATGTAGATAAAGAATTACTTAGTATTCATGACATGATGATCCATTCAATGATATTCAAATTAGGCACAAAAATCTCGGTTTTATTCCAAAGCTACTTGATATATTGGGCTGAAATTTGGTGGGGATATTTATGAGAATGTTTTGATTAATCACTAAGATCATGGTTAGTCAATCAGTGATATGCAAATAAGGTCTAAAAAAAAGACCTTATATATGCTATGGAGAAACCAAGCTGCAAATGTAACATGCCTTCATATAATGATATATAACCACCCGTGACCTCTCCCCACTGAATTGTTGTATGGGAAGGCTATTGTTCATCTCTAACAATGTGGATGTACATATTTGACAGGTGTCTCTTGGTATAAAACTCAAAATTATTTTAAAAATTTAAAATTTGACCTAAAAGTTCAAGGTCAAAGCTTTAGTGTCTGGCTTGAATGCTTGTCTCTATAACTACAGATGCAGACATGTGTAGTGAATGTTGTCTAAATATATATACATGTACAACACTTCAGTTATAGAGCAATTTGCACTTTGACCTTTGAAGTTGGAGGTCGTCAAGTCATAAAAAGAAAGCTTACATTTGACAACATTGAACAGATGTATGTTATTGAGTTACGGTAGAAAGAAAAATTTCGGCCATTTGACATTGAAAATATTGGTCAAGGTCGAAGGTTTCATTATAAAGCTTACTATTGATAATGCGGGTGAAGATACCTTGTGTCCATACGTACCAAACATTTAGAGATAAGATGAAAATTGGGCCTTTTTAATAACTAATATGGCAGCAACTTTGCCCTAAAGTTCAAGGTTGTGAAATAAATGGCATATATATAGTATGTTACCTTTGTGCCAAGTTTGGTTGATATCAGCTGATACATGTCAGAGAAATTAAAGTGCACAGACAGACAGACAGACAGACAAAACCCAGTGTCCTGGGCTCAGCCTATTGGGGGCTAATAAGGCTGTAATGAGTGTATATTTATTTGACTTTACATGTACCATACATGACAGCAGGATTACACCACACAGACCCTGGAGTGACATGTTTCTCCAGTGTCTATAATCAAACAGATAATTACAGGAAACCTTCTTTAATATGTCAAGATACTTTATTCAAAATGGGGACATCTCTTTTAACTCTTAGTCTGTAAAATACATACAAGTACATGGTATCACATTTATAAACAAAAACATACAAACAAAGCATAAATCATTACATCTACGATTATCTGATTAACCCTGCAAATTATGACAGCAACCATGATGAATTATGGGTAAAAACAAAGATACAAATATTTGTGAAATACAGGCTTAAAAATCATCCCAAATTGTATTCTTGGTAAATGCTCAATCAGCCTAACGCTTTCCTTATATCTTTACCTTCACAAGTTATCTATTTTATGTATTTTTCAGGCTCTACAGATAGTAAAATACTAATCTTTACAACCCCGATGTGGGTTTTGCGGACCGAGGTTGTACAGCAGAATCACTCAAGGGGCTTCAAGAGTTGTTTACTACAACACAATATCATGATTGCATTTGCCACAATAGCACTCTTTAGATAAATACAACTATTTTTGACAGAGCTAAAAAATAAAAATTGATTTTTTTATACTACACATAATGTTACTGGAACCATACACCGAGGAGAGTCAGCTCAAAGATCTATACTGAAATGATAACAGGAGTATAATTGACTTGAGTATAAAAAACTGTAACATTAGCTACTTTCCATTGATCACATGATTGTAAAAATACTTTCCTGGCGGGTGCTTTCATTGGACTAGTCAGTTGGATGAGAGCATGAACTTGAAAACCATCTTATTAAAAGCTACAATAGCTGCAACATTTTCTTTAAAAACAGTTAGAGATAACTCGTAATATTGTACACCCTGAACAATATTGAATCCCTGTGGGTAAACATACAACCCATAACACTAAAGTAAAGCATTTCCTGTATGTACCATAATCGTTTATAGCATTCTTATCAAGTGTACAAGTATACTGTTTCATTAGCTAATTGACCAAATTACAAAGGCCACATGCTAGGTTTGTAAATAAACCAATTAAAACAGTATATTTTACATGATGTGAATGCTATAAATGGGTGTGGCACATAGAAAAAGAGCTTTACTTCAGTGTTACCTGTTGTACTTGTGTAGCTGTAAACATGATACGGTATAATAAAATTATTTCTGCACCTTAACACTCAATGGCTCTAATGTGATCATGATTCCAACATGTTACTTTACTACTTAGGGATACAATCAAACCTTTATTTAACATGTGCAATGTCTAATTAATGGTATTTTAACAATTTTCAGTGAACATGTTATTGGCTGTCTGATTGAAAATACTCCTGTTACAGGTATTGTAACTTTAAAAGCAGGTACTGAAATTCAATCTACCAACCAACTAAGTATGTTTTGTCTGTTAATAGCTAGTGTTGAACCGTCTGAAGCTACTGCAAAATTGACCAACTCCTAGGTTATAAGTTTAGGTTCTATCATTGATAACCAGCTGACAGTTACCTGAAAGAAACAAAAGGGAATTAATCAAACTATTCATTTAAACAGTGAGACTTATTTGAAAATATGAATACTGCGTACAATTACCTGAAAGAAACAAAAGGAAATTAATCAACCTATTCATTTAAACAGTGAGACTTATTTGAAAATATGAATACAGCATAAATCATTAGATGTTCTACTAGTGTGTTCAATTGAGCTGGTATTGTCAATATAACTATTACCAGCACATGTGTATTCTGTTTCAAGACATCTATTCTCCCAGTTCCGGAAGGGCGAGTCAGAATTGTCGGAGCTTTTGATCAGTGTATTTAGACTGCACATTTGCAAAACTCATAGTATGTATGAGGCATTGTTTTGGTCACAGCGAAAATAGGGTACGCAGGAAACCGCCCAACCCCAACTTTGGGGTTTGGGGGGCTTGAGACTGCCCAGGGCGCTTACCCGAGGAATTACGGTAATATGTAAGTCTATTTTTGTAAAGATATGCACCATGCCTTTAGTACTGGATTGTAGTATCAATCCTAAAGGCAAGGTGAGTGATGATCTAAATTGATAGCTGAGGGTTTTCTTTTTTATGACGAGTACATATGGACTGTACCAATACATATGCAACTCTATGCTTGCGAAAAGTTCTCACTATGTTGTTTGCTTGAGCTGTATAAATCCTACCCAGGGTTGAAACTGTGATTTGGTTTGGTTTGGTTTGGTTTGGTACTTGCAATTGTGACATTTGAACTATAGAATTTACTTTTCAAGCTACATGTACACACCATCTCAATTTGCATATCTAACTAATACTGTCTTCCTAGTCAGTTATGAACAAGCAAAGACAGAATATGTGAAAAGTTATTTCATGCCAGCAATATATGTGACTAAGAAAAGTAGTACAGGATCGAATTGCTTGAATGAAATAATTTTATATATTCTAATTAATGTGATTAAAGGGACACAAACTGAGTTCTTTCATCCTTTTTTTCTTTTTTTCTTTTTCAATTTTCTTGGGAGAGGGGGATGTTTGTTGCGTATCAAATAAAACTTGTATTATTTTATATTATTCACTACCATCATCATTGGCAGTCTCAAACCTGGTACTCAGACACAACATAACTGGTAGAAATTGGAAGACTCATGAGAACAACATAATTTGATAAGCTGAGAGCGTCCGACTGCAAACTGTCAGTCTTATTCACTCTGAGATGTAATCACAATAAAGAGCGCCATCTATCATGGAGTGAACAAGACTGACAGTTTCCAGCCAAAAAGCTATCAGCTTATCAAATTATGCAGTGTGTATTGGGTTAGATTTTAATATTCGATATTCACCAAATTTCACATATTCCATGCCTGTACTTTGCATCCCCATTTTGGGTTGGATATTGCCGTCCTTTGATCTAATTAACCCAACTGTACTTTGCATCTCCTTTTGTGTATATGTTGAATATTGTTGTCCTTTGATCTAATTAACCCAACTGTACTTTGCCTCCCCTTTTGTGTATATGTTGGATATTGTCGTCCTTTGATCTCATTATCCCAAACTTATCATTTAAACATTGTTCCAATAAAACAGCTGTTTACTACCTTGCTACTATCATTATCAACAGGACCATTATCTTCCATATCTTCGCTGTCATCATTATACACCACATCAAATTTACCAGGTTTTGGCATGTCACATACTGAAGGGTCATGGGTAATTTCTAGTTCCATCTCTTGGGTCTCTGACAAGAATGATGTCACTACTGCTTCCTATAGAACGTTAAGTAATAGAGAGTGATTAGTTTCAGCAAGATACAAGTAATCTAAAGATAAAACAAAAATAAATGTAACTGCATTCCTCTTTATCGCTAACATTGTTCTAACACATTTTCCTGTTTTGTTAAAGGAGTTCACCCATAGAATAAGTTGACTTGTATGATACTACTATCGATAGATAAGATGTTTCACTATTGATTTATATCACTTGTTGCATTCAATTATATAACTTTTAACTACATTTTATTGTTCAAGGTTTCAAGTTCATGTATAGTGCCATATTTGCCATTCTGACCTGCCCTCTAGTGTTCATTCTGAGAATTTGTGACATCATCACACGTGCCCTCCTAACTTGAACTTGAAGCAATGGCATGCAGTAATGATCAGGTTTGGGACCATACATGTTTGAACAATATTTTAATTTTTTTTATTTATTCATTTGTTGTTTTTTTTATTCTGACAAACAAAATGTTTACAAAACAAGACACACACTTTGATAATATGTGACACACAGCTATTTGATTTTGAGATGCATGTAGTTGTTGCAACTGTTACTGTAGTATTTGAACTATGGTATGTTTTCAAACACTGAACAGCGGGGGAACTTGGGTTTGGAATACCTTGGAACTGGGAGGGTATACTGTCACTCCCCCACTCACAACCCCCCCACCCCTAACCCCCCCCCCTCCCCAATCCTTTACAGTAACATTGCAGATTACAATTTAGCTCTACATACTGTTGCAGCCCAACTTTAGAGTCCCAAACCTTTTATACGTTGTTTTATTTGAAAAATTCAGACATATTGAAAACAGTCACCTAGTTGAGTGATTGAAAGGCATAAATATATTTGCCTGGACTTCCCTTTCAACCATTTCTTCACTTTGTTTATACATATTGCTAACAATAGGACACTGACTTAGGGATTAAATACCTTATACTCTTAAGACTTCTGGGTTACATATTACCTTTAATATTCCAAGACTGTGGTGTTAAATCTCTGAAATTGTAGTTTATACGTCACTCACAACTCAAGGATCACAATAGTAAATTGCACTTTTTACTAAATGACTTTACCTTATACTCTTAAGACTTCTGGGTTATCTGTTACCTTTATTACTCCAAGACTGTGGTGTCGTATGTTACCTTTAATCATCTGAAACTTTAGGGTTATATGTCACTCAAAACTCAAGGATCACAATTATAGTAAATTGTACTTTTTACTAAATGACTTTATCTTATACTCTTAAGACTTCTGGGTTACATATTATTTCCAAGACTGTGGTGTTAAATCTCTGAAACTTTAGAGTTATATGTCACTCACAACTCAAGGATCACAATTATAGTAAATTGTACTAACTGACTTTACCTTATATTCTGAGACTTCTGGGTTATACGTTGCTGACAACTCAAGGATCTGAAACATATATGAAAAAAAACAACTTGAAAATTTGAATAAAACAACTTTGAGAAGAGAACAATGTATTACATTGATGTGAGAAATGTAGTGATAGTAGACTAGTGCTTTTCATCTGCTGTTTTGAGCTAAACTTTACACTGGTTTCTGATCCATTAAACATATTGATATAATTGTTGATGGTTTAATACTTCATGTAAGAGGTTATCAGATACCTCAGACCACTAACTATTTTTAGTGGTCTGAGCAGATACTAAGTATTGCTACCAGTGATAAAAACAGAGCACTTCCACTTGGGTAAACCTTTTCAAATTAAAGAAAAAGATCTCGTGTAAAAATTATGTAGTTTCCTGTGTATAGATACAATAATAATGGGATGGAGTGGGTTGTGGTGTAGGTTTAAATTACAATGACTAAGAATGGAGTTGTGAAAGATTTTACTTACTTATGAACTCTTTCACAGATCACTAATGATAGTCCTAAAAATAACTACTGCCTTTAATATCGTACTTTTCATTTTTAGTCAATACAAAGTCAAATTACTGATTCCTTCATTATACCTTATATGCAATTTTATCTCCCACCCTAGGGGGTCCATGTAGGGGTTGTAGTTTGTCATATTCTCGTTGTGGTGGTGGTGGTGGTTGTGGTGAAACAAATGATGCCGAATAACCAGACTTCCAAGTAGGCAGTGTTTCTTCATCTGGATACTAAGAAGACATGCAAACAGTTAAAGATCAATATCATTGAACATTTTTCGTGATGACATATCTTGAGCATAAAGTTATTTAAATTTTAAATTAGAGGAGTAGCTTTGTTGTAGAGATGTACACTTGTATACATCTATGTTCAAAAGTTCATAAAGATTACCCCCCAACCCCCCTTTCTAAGTCCACAATTCAGGTCACTCGAAATACAACAGTACATTTATTGAGTCACCCTGAAGGGTTGAAAAGGGAAAAAACAGAAATGTGTGCAAGAAATGAGTACAAAACAGTAATAAACCATTTTGAATAGTTGCAAGTTCATGTTGCAGTATTTGTTGTCAGTGTTGTGTTCGGAAGAACCTGATGACACATACTTTACTGCAAGGCCTGTACACCTGGTCTCTACTCATTTATTGCAAATGTATATGGATAAGTACAACTGTCGACATTAGACTGGATGAACAGAACCTGTTACAACCAGGGAAAGTAAACAAGTGAATTGGATTAATATCACCTGATACAGCAGGTCTGATGTCGGCAGTTGTACAAATTGTATACTTGAGATTCGATGTTAAATCATCTTTATTACATGCATTGTTGATAAGTTTATGGTTGTTGGTATTTGTTTATTTGTACTCTTTCAACTACATGTATACTGTAAACTAAAAACAAAAGTGGCATCATTACCTCTATGATGATAGATTTGTTTGTCAGAACAGTATTCAGTTGTTCCTGTTTTCCAAGTTGTCTTCTACTTCTATTGTTCCATGTGGGTATTGTCTTCTTATTTCCAAACTTTTGCTGTGTTGTTTTCCCTCTATTGTTAATTGGTACATCGGGTTCACTGACTTGGGATGATTTGGTTGTATGACTGTTTGTAGTACTATAAACATCAGACTGTTTCACAGAGGACACATTCTGACAATCGGGTTCAGAATCACTTGAACTGCTTGAAGTACCACTAGATGATGAAGCTGATGAAGATGATGATGATGATGATACACTTTCAGATACAGAGAGTTTGTCCTTCCTTTGAGGAATGTTGTTTGTACTTTTGGCTTTACTGGTACTGTCAAAGCATCCAGATTCCTTGATAGGACTTGACTCTACTGAAGACTTAGGTTTGGAATTAGATTCAGAATCTGACTCTGACTCAGAACTAGAATCGGATTCAAACCTGATGTGGTTGTCAGTTGAGGATGCCATATTTTTCTTTACAAATGTTGTTTTTCTTCCTAAATCACCAACACTGACACAATTATTGACATGATTTACAACATTTTGTTGCCCTTTGTGAGGTGCAATCTTTGCCTTACTAGAATTTACTTTCTTTAAAGAACTATCCGTAGTTAACTTTTCCTGGGGAGAACTTGATGTACTACATTTTACTGAATCCGTTTTTCTCTTCTTCCTCTTCCTGGTAGGTGATGCCACTGCAATAGAGCTTTCTTCATCACAGCTAGAGTCTGTATCTGTTTCTGGTGATTTCTGATTTGATCCAGATTCAATTTCTTTTCTCTTTCTCTTCAATTTTTCATGATCTTTTTCCTTCTTCTTCTTCTTCTTCTTCCTGACATCATCTTTTGTCGTAATAATTTGTCTAGAAGGTTCTGTCTCCTTTTTCTTTTTCTTTTTTCCCTGATTTTCGTCTCTTTGTTTCTTCTTCTTCTTCATTTCAAATGTCTTTTCAAGACTTCTTTCCCCATTTGTTATTTGTGAGTTATTGTCTTTTTCACTTGCGGCATTTGTAGCAGATTTCCTTTTCTTCTTAGGCTCACTTCCAACTTGATGTAAATATTCATGTTGTATTGCTTCTTGTATTACTCTGTAAAGAGAAAATGAAATAAAAGAATGACTGATGTTCAGAGTGGAACAGCATTTCATAAGATACATCACCTGAGTGCGCGCATCAGAAAAGAATCATTCTTGCACAATTAGGGTGCTAACAATGCATTGATGTGCTGTTGTTGTTGCACCATCTGCATCGAACAATGCTTGCATCTCTGACACAAAATAAACAGCACTTTATGTACATGTATACATGCATTGAGACTTAGTAATAATCATGAACTCTGCTATCTAGATGCCAATAGATGCAATGTTTATAACGAGATACTGATACATTGTTAACTTGATGCACCATTCATGAGATGCTCTGTGGACACCTCAAGGGTGGAAATTGAATGCTGTTTACATACACTAATCTCCAAGAGCATTGTTCATGAACTTTGCTTGCATGGTTGTTTAAAACTGCAAGCATAGTTCATGCACAATGTCCCATTATGCAAGATCTGTACTGTGAGTTTTCATTTATTCAATTTAAAACGTACTCAATGTCTGGAAAGGGAGACTCCTATAGAAAGTTGACACATGTCCAAAAAAACAGCATTTTCTACACATTAACTGAAGAATGATAGACACACAAATATAACCATTACAGACCAAAATACTCTACATTAAATTGATATCAATCAATCTCTCCCTAGGCCCCTCCTCTCCTTCTCTACATTATCTGATGATGATGAAGTAAAATATAAGTCTACACATGTGGTTTTCAGTAATACATGATCATGATTGTAGTTTTATTTTCTGTTCAGTGTTATTGTACCTTCCCCTTATGCTAGCGTGTTGTGTTCTGTGGTCTGTAAACTTAAATTAAACATTTTCGAATGTATGATGTATGTAAAAAAGAACATGGCAAATTACGTTGCATATTTGTTGTTTTTATGAAGAAGTGGTGGGATGAATGTAAAGCAGGACGAATTTGTAATTGAATAAATTGGTTTTGGAATAACTTGGGAGTGGGAAGAGTTAGATTTGAGACTTGCAGTCCAGCAACTCTTGTATATGATTGATAGCAACAAGAAGATATGAAACCACAAACTTCATACACATACTTTTGTTTTGGAGAGCTTCTTCGGATGGTAACAAAAGACAAGTCGATCTCCAGGGTAAACCAGTCACCATTGCCAGTATAGTCTAGTTCCCGACAGGGACCGTATTCCGTGCTACAAATTACAATGTACTCCATCACTATCCCAGTGATAGTGAAGTACATTGTCACTGTAGTGTACGGAACATGGTTCCTGTCAGTTACTACTTTGCCAGTACGGCATAGATCCTTCGTTCTGGCGGATTTCGACTTAATGATTAGTCGGAATCTACCAACTTGAAGAATCTAGGCTATTACCAGTCCAAACTAATAACGAACCTAAAGGCAGAGCACACGCACCTTATTACATCATTTTCCCGAATAACTTCAATCCTTTCATTAGAGGGCAATAGGTATTCTTCCACGTACAAATGCACGTGCGTGTATCTACTGAGTGAAAAACGCGATTTGATCTGACTCTCTAGATCTGAAACAAATTTACAGTTGTCTAAATTTACTAAATACCATACTAATCTGGGGTGATACGGCGGAGGGTCATCGAAACACAGACGAACACGAGTGTTCCTCATGGGGAGCGCCATATTGGAAAATTGCGCTTCATGACAGAAATAGCGCCCTCATGATGAATTGAATTACTGTATGTGTGATGGCTGGCATGTATTTATTTACACATATTGTGGCTATAGTCCTTAATTAAAGTTTAGAACAAGGTAGGCTACTTTTGAAGTGTCACATTTGCAACTATCAAACACATTGCATTACGTATATATTGTTGGTACCGCAGAAAACAGGAATAATACGTACATGTGAAGATTTACATAAAATGTATTTTTGACTAATTCTATGGCTTATATGTTCAATAAAGATGATACAATACATACAATTTAATTAGTTTCAATTTTATTATACTCAACTCACACTAGTCGAGAGTGTGGTATGTTACAAATCATGAAAAACTAAATGAAAATGAAAAATATAAAAATAACTTTCATCCGCTCAGTGCATGGAGCTACATAGTACATGTACTGGAGGGTAAGTGACATAGCAGTGATAAAATACAGCTGCAAGATCTAGATAATTGTATTCCATTATTATTTTAAAGACATTTTTTGTGACATAGTGAAAAAAGTAGAAGTATTTGAAGTACAACTCTGGAACAATATAATTCATATCTGCCAGATGTGTGCTCCTTACATGAAAATAACAAGTGAAACTCATATATGGTTCACTTTTTACCCCCGCCCCCTTCCCGCGTGGATATAGAATAATAAATATATATATTATTGAAGAATCATATCAAAATCAATGACCCTCGACCTGGGCGTTACATTGTCACTACTGGTGAGATTATTTTTAGAGTCACCTACTCTAAAACATTCTGCGAGACTGTGTCGATGCTATGAAGATTTTATTTATTTATTTATTTATTTATTTATTT
Source organism: Glandiceps talaboti (assembly GCF_964340395.1). Lineage (NCBI taxonomy): Eukaryota > Metazoa > Hemichordata > Enteropneusta > Spengelidae > Glandiceps > Glandiceps talaboti. The sequence continues at coordinate 16,202,431 of NC_135553.1, forward strand.
ATTTATTTATTTATTTATTTATTTATTTATTTATTTGAGATGTTTACAAGATTACCCCATTTACAGACACCCAGAAATTGGAAAAGACTAAAATGCATTCAATATTTACAAAACTAATAAAAAAATAAAACTATAGAAAAAATAATATTACCGAAACTCCGTTAAATTCACAAATCAACTATTTCATTTAGGACACTTTTTCTAAAATTACTGAGACTGGAAAATATGTCAGCGTTTTGCAATGTATTGATAAAACTGAATTATCGAAGGTCCTAGGTAAAAACGAGTTTTTTCCTTTGAGTAGTATTAAAACGAGCCATTTTGTATTTTGTAGCGGGAACGGAGATTCCTGGAGGAACATGAAAGGGGAACATTGACAACAAAATACATTTGAGTTAAAAGTACATTTAACATTTATAGAAAAAGACTGCATCCAGCAATTTCCTACGACATCGATTGAATATTAAAATACTGACAAAACTTATCAAGGCTTACTCCTTAACCATCCATGCTGGAATTTTAGTGATTAAATACTTCTGATGGTCATGGGTGACCAAACTTGTGGACAATACTCTAGCTGACTTCGTACAAGTGATTTATATAAATTAATGATACAAGAATTGTCATGGAAAATACTTGCAGGTACGCTTTATCAAATTTAAACCAACTAGCTTGTAAGCCTTTTTGACGATGCCCCGAATATGTAACTCCCAGCTTAAATTAGTTGAGAAGACAACGCCCAGATCTTTGACTTAGTTTACACGGTCGATTTTGATGGCGTTAATCGTATATTTATGAGAGATGACAGTCTTCTTCCTACTGAAAGTAATCACATTACATTTCTTCAAATTAAGTTTGAGGTGCACAGTTTGGACCATTCGGAAACGTTATTAAGGTCATTATGTAGTCTAAATCTGGCAAGATCATTAAAAATTGTCTTAAAAATCTTGGCTTCGCCTAATACGGCGAACACTCGGACGACTTAAGAACATCAGGAAAATCGTTAATATACATACTAAGAGTAAACCCTGAGGTACACATAACCTTTTGCCATTTAGATTATGTAGCTCCAATAACAACACGCTGTTGTCGATTATTTAAATAAGAACGAAACCATTCGAGAAGGCATCCACTGATACCATATGATTTCAACTTGTGTATGAGAAGTAGATGGTTAACAGAATCAAGAACTTAACCCCATAAAGGATGTCAGTTTTAATCATATTCTAGGATCGAAGTCCGAATTTTATTGTAAAAAAATAATAACGTCTGATTATAGAAGATAAGTTCAGAGGAATGTTTCTATTCTGGCAGTACGTCATGCTATGATCATAGTTTTACTCGAATTCTTTAGGGCGCCTTTAGTAATTACAAGGAGAGGGCCAGGGGAAATCAGGCCCTTGTCTTTTGTGTGATCATTGTAAAATGTGTGACCCTACCCGATTTCGTACGCGTCTTGCAAAAAAGTTGCCCTCTCTCAATTTCCTTTCTCTAAAATATGACTCTCCCAAAATTATTTTAAAAACATTCCTTGGGTTAAAATGCTATCAGACATGGAAAAGGACACAAGTCTCTGAATCAATGGTTAGGACTTGGTACTACCGCTGCCACCTCATTGATAGTTTTAAAGGCATTGGTTATTTCTCACGACTACCTCAAGGGGTTCGTGTAAAAGCACTGCATTAATAAATATCTGTGTTGTCAAATTGGCTGAGCTGAAGGCCAGAACTCACAAAGACTAGATGGGCATAGTCCTTTAATTGTTGGAACCGAGGTCAACACCTCCACAACATTATCCCCGATATCTTTACCCAACTGTTCCCGTTTTCCTTGGCAGACCCATTCCTGTCCTCGCATCATAACTGACTATTTGAATCTCTGCATGGTTGCCAACTGCAACTTGACTGATATTGTTATATTACGGTACCTAACCCAAACCGACCCCGAAACAATGCGGAAGCTAGAGAGATGCAGGACGGGTGGCAGCGATGGGATGCCAAAATCACAAATAATACAAAGTTAAACAATACAATGAGTCAAGGTAAAATGTGACCTTCCTCTAATCCCATTTTCTACACTATCTCTCCCCCCGAACCGATTTGTAAAAAGTGACCCCTCCCCCTTGTAATTACTGAAGGCCCCATAATTCCCATGACTTTGTCATGTTGATTCGCCTTCATCAAAACTGCTGCCACCCATACCGGAATCGCTGCTCCCATCGCTCCTGACTGACGCTTTCTTTGGGCACAAATGATCATGAACTAAAATTGCAGCTTGTTCATGACCAATATTTTTAAGTCTCCCTTCAAGATCTGTGAGAATCTCCCGTTTATTGAGTCCACCCTGTATGCTCCGTTCAATGTAAAAGTCGAGTAAACATGATGAAAGACTTCGATGTTGGCCAGTCACATTTTTTGTCAAATATGAGATCGTTTCTGTTTTCAATCCCAAATTGGCGGCTAGGAAACGTGCATCACACTGACTTTCAATATCTAACCGAACGCATAAGTCAACGTACAACTCATAGTTGATAATGTCCGAGAACCGGTCATTGTAAACACGCTGGAATTCTGGTAGAGAGTTCCTAAAATCTCTGTCTACTGCGTTTACTTGAGCAATCGGACGGTCCGCATTTGCAGGTCGCCGGGCAGTACTCTGTAATTGATAAAGTGCATCACGTGGTTGCTGTAAAGATAAAAATGTAGAATTATTAAACCCTTTATATGAAGAATTCTAAGTTTGATAAACCGAAGAAAGCCAATAAAATATTCGAATTGTGTATATTTTATAGTCGCAATGTTTTTTTTTATCTTCAAATTCAATGTCACCAATATCAAATATGATAGTTGTGAATCGTGACATTGAGCGTGTCGAAATAAGTGTTCTCTATGAGTGTAATCTTTTATTTCACAGTCATTAGCTCAAATAATTTAAATATCATAAAGACTTCAACTGTCGAAGATCCACTTTTGAACTTGTGTGAAGAGGATTATTGGCCACTAGTGGTCTGAGATATCATATATATTTATGAGAGAGAGAGAGAGAGAGAGAGAGAGAGAGAGAGAGAGAGAGAGAGAGAGAGAGAGAGAGAGAGAGAGAGAGAGAGAGACAGAGAGAGACAGAGAGAGAGAGAGACAGACAGACAGACAGACAGACAGACAGACAGACAGACAGACAGACAGAGACAGAGACAGACAGAGAGACAGACAGAGAGACAGAGACAGACAGAGAGACAGAGACAGAGAGAGAGAGTGTGTGTGTGTGTGTGAGAGTGTGTGTGTGTATGTGTGGGTGGGTGGGGTGAGTGAGTGAGTGAGTGAGTGAGTGAGTGAGTGATGAGGGTGTGTGTGTGTGTGTGTGTGTGTGTGTGTGTGTGTGTGTGTTATCTATAAGATATGGCAAGCAATAGAAATTGAACTCACAAGTTCAAGATAAATATGACATGGTCTCTTTTTATGTTTACCTGGCGATAAAGTGTACTCCTCAGCTTAATAATAATCTCTGTATCTGGTCGTCCCTGTTCGCAGACAGCGAGTCTACAACCTATGTTATCTGGGAGGCCTCCTACACTTTCAAGCGAGAAGGTACGAACTACTCCAGAGGGTTGTCTCGATTGTCCCATCCAAATATGTTCTGGTTTGACCTATATTTGTTGAAATATCAATTAATTTAGTTTATCGAATAATCTAAAATGTAAATCGATTGGTAAATTGAATTTTGAACTGTCAATTTCGAGGACCGTGCGCTGAATAATATCTTTAAAAATGATGTTATGCGATAAAATTTACAATAAATGTTGATTTCTGACCTCACATCTCGTATCATTTACCAATTTCCAGCCATCTGGTGAAACGTCAGTAAGATTCATTACAAGTCCTTTGTTTTCTTCAATAGATATTCTCTGGGACGTGTCCACATCTACCAAAGTTCCACCGATTTCACTCTCGCTTTGCTTAACTATCTGTAATAGACGTCGATGAACATGGTAAGCATCATATATGTTTGAGGTGGGAATGGGGCTCCGAACATGGACAAAATTCAACCAGGTTTGTATGGTAGTTAGAGATAACTATGTGGTTGGAAGTTCAGTTTTGAACCCTCAACAGTTTGGGTTGGTCTGTGTACGAAAACTATTGGCGTTACGTCCCCAGATCAGTAATAGCTTATACTTCTTTCTGGACGTTTCAAAGCCGGCTTTAGGGTCAGTCGCAGTTGTTGTTGTTGTTGTTGTTGTTGTTGTTGTTGTTGTTGTTGTTGTTGTTGTTACAGTAATAAAATTACCAATCCCATATTTGTTTGCACAAACTTTAATTGAGTAAAATGTCTTGCTAGAAGACTAAGAATTAACACTTTTCTAATCTTTCAATGGGTTCAGAATAAATCTTAGCCAATTATCATTTCTTCCATTCTTACATTTCAATGTTCAAACTTTCAGAAGTGACGATGATAGCATTACCAACCTTCAGATCTGCCACTGTGTCAGGAAAGACACGCACTCGTAACTTGATGGAGTGTCTCTTTCCGAATTCCATGAAGACTTGAACTTTGAAAACACCTTTCAATATGCTCTCACCTCTCATACCAATTATTCGATAAAGAGTAAAATGCTTCAAAGCGGTGATGCAATATCCTCGATCGGGTCCTCGACTCCATATGCAATGGGCTTCATCGTCATCTGTCACTTGCCAACTGCACTCCTCATTCGGTTTCGTATCACTTTTGAACACCTTGAAGCTACTGTATTCACCTTCTTCTATAGCCGTCTTGACTGACAGCAAGACGGGTTTCTCGAAAGCAAGACCATGTGGACCACATCTGATAACCGGTGACAGGTACATGCCATCGACACCTGAAGTCTTTGGGTATTCCTTCATGTTGTGAGTTAGATAGATGTAGACTTTATATGGCCCAAGACTCTTACTGACTGCATTTGGCGTGATTCTCAATCTCACATCACCGTCAGCAAGGACCAGTTCCCCACCTCGATGATCAAAAACACCACCCGCAAAGTATCCCGTTGCATACGACAGTGTGTTGAGGTAACGTTTCCGTCTCTTCTTCCTTTTTCTAATATTCTGATCAAGCTGTTCAAGGCATTTAGCTAAGTAAGAGTCTGTACAAACCAACGCCGATTCTCCTGTAATGCACCCAGTTCTAGTCCAAATGTTTGCCCATTCCAATTCCCTGAGAATTTTTCGGTTACCTTTCTCTGCTCTGCGTGCGTGGGCGGCCCCGCATTTTCTGTCATTTTTTGAACATCTGTCTGTTGAAGATGCACGAGAAGAGCTTTGGCTGGAAGATGTTGATGAGTCTTGAGCCGATGCTTGATCTTCATAACGTCTACAACGGCGTTGACGGAAAGACATTTGGGAGGCTATGCAAACCTGAATACCTGAAGAGTTTACAACCACAAGGAACCTGTACACCTAAATGTAGATAAAATACAGAAACATACACTTCACAATTTAAATAAAATGAATCAAATGTAGTGTCATGATATGTTCGTTTAAAATGGTCTACTTCTGTACACCATTCTATATACTCACTTTCCGTATACCTTTGTCAGTACGGCATGTAACTGTGAATATTCTGACTGAGCGACCACGCGATCATAATGGTTCTGCGAATTCTTTTTTGGCCGAACCAATTTCTCCCCTGACGTAAATTTTGACTCCAGCCTAAGGGCGTGGCCATGGTTGCTAGGGTCAACTGTGTCAAAATGTTTTGAACAAACTCTTCAGAATAACATTACTAGAAACATCTCACCAAATTTCAGTCTCATTGACTAAATACTTTTTGAGATATAAATTTTTGACCAAAATTAATTTGCATATAACTGATGAGATCATTATATGCTTAATATTTCTTCATTTATACACACCCACATATGCATCCCTGTTAAATTTCAGCCTAGTCTGCTGGGTAGTTTTGGAATTCAAAATGTTTGACAAAAAAACACATTTCTAGGCCTAATTTGCATATTACTAATGGAATCATCATGTCATGAACAAATCTTAATCTACACAACCCTAAAAACCTTCCACCAAATTTAAGACCAATCAGCCCAGTAGTTTTTGACCAAAATGGCATTTTTGACCCTAATCACACACCTGTGATGTGATCATTTTGCTTTGAAAAATTTCCCAAGTAGACTTCAAAAGTAATGTCCCCACCAAATACCAAGGCAATTGGTCTGGTGGTTTTTGAGTTTAAGTTGTTCATACACAGACAGACACACAGACGGACAGACATACATACATACATACATACATACATACATACAGACAGACAGACAGACAGACAGACAGACAGACAGACACCGCTCAATGCCACCAAATACCAAGGCAATCGGTCTAGCGGTTTTTGAGTTTAAGTCGTTCATACACAGACAGACAGACAGACAGACAGACAGACAGACACCGCTCAATGCCTATAGCACTACTGGACCTTATTATGAGTTCGGTTGTACTGAAAACAGTGCAGAGCAACCTTTTGATTATGCAGAGCTGAGAGCAAACATTGAACAAAGTCACCTTTTGATCGAGGAGAGTCGTCGACCACCGTATCATATTAAAGAATGACATTTACATTTGTATACGGCTTTTCCGTTGTTTTCATAGTTGCCATTAACTAATTCAATATATAAAGACCGACCTGTTTTTGTTTTTGTTTTATTTTCTTTTGTTTTTGTTTTATTTTCTTATCACTAAAATAGGTGTGCTGGCAACACGCCTTGTATTGTATTAACGCTGATGTCAGGGACATCATATCTATAAATAGAAGGGACTTTCCACCTTCTTTGCGCATGCGTCACCACAAAGGTCAGTAAATAAAGTATTTCGTAAGTCAAGGAATTTCCATGTCTTAGTTCGACAACATTCGATTTCCTTTTCAAAAATCATGCATTTTTTATGCAAATCAAATAAATTCAATGACGCAATATGAAAAGTGATTTAACGTATGATTAATGTATGAAGTATGATACAATCATCAAAGCAATGTAACAACACAAGATTATAGAAAACTATGTACGAAAACTTTGCCTAGTGAAAACCCGGGACCAAAACATACATTCTTCGATACTTACAACAACTCTAACGAAATGAAGCTATATATATTGACCCCGATCATAAAGCAATAAAACTTCTTCGTCTTTGACAAAATATAGTAAGAACAATTTCTATGGACTATACGTTCCTTTCGAACTGTGAGGAGTATTTTCTGTGCGCAAACAATAACAAAACAACCAACTACATCGAGTTAGCGAAATAAACCATAATCTATGCAATGTGGTGTGTGATAAGGATATAAAACTCCTGTTTGAAGACGGTTATAAAAACCGGTTACAAGAAATACTCACCCTGGCTTAAGACCTTCACTAAGATGTTGCGGTATATGGATACTTCATGTAGGTCAGCTCTCTTCCCTACAGAATGATTTACATTGATTTAGGTCTCAAAGAGCTTTCCAAGGCGCCTGTGAACATATGTGATCTGAAATGTATATTCATGATACTACTACTGCACTATAGACTAAGTACGTCATCCACCACGTTTCTTGTAAACAAGCTCTACCACTTAGGCCTAAAAGAAAAAACTGTTTGGTTCATGTTACCCGACCCCACCTAGTTTTTCACGTCACGCAGGCCTTACCCAACTGACATCACGCAAGACAATATTAAACTGTTCTTCTAATCTGTTATGACTGTACATCTGATGAGAAGAAACCAATAACACAAAGACCATACGGAAAACATTATTACCTGAACTAGACACTCACATAATTATAAAAAAATCTACCTATCCCACCTATTCTAAAAAATTGAGCGTAGTTGGAACCACATAATTTTTTTTGTTAGGCTATATCAAAGTGAGATACGCTTGCACTCAGACTGCGTCTGCGCAGTTGCAGTTGTTGAAGAATGGCCGGGGAATCCCCATTTCATGCATATTTGGATAGAAGCCAGTATTACGTTTAAACAAGAAACGTGACACACCATTTCTCGGTAGGGTGGAGATCATTCGTTTCAACACAAATAAGATAATTAAACTAATCCAGAGCGGTATATATCATTTAAATACATTCTTTCCCACTTTAGATTATTTTCCTGAGCTTGTCGAATATCCAGAAATGCTATAAAATTGTGACAAGTATCATGATATGTAAACTATGACAAATGGTATGCACAGCACACTCATTGTTCAATAGGAAATCCCCCTACTTTCCCATTTTTGTCAGACAAAATAGACGTGACGTCATATTTTCTAAAGACGTGAAATCATCATTTTGTAAAAACGGTAACAACTACTAACATGGCGAACCTTCACATCAAACCATATCGGACAGCGCGGAGACACAATTTGTGGTATTGCAGCCTCGTGTTATTCGTGTTTTGCTTGACAATCCAAGGTAAGTTTTGTCACCACGTCCTGTGTGGTTTCATTTTACCCTTTTATGTAGTATAAAGACGAGGTTTCAATACCTGACCTTAAATTGCTGAACTGTGAACTTTACTGTAAACTACACGACCCGTCCAGTAAATCATTGAACTTGGGAATCACTTGTTACTAGTGCGCACTGATCGATATAAAACACTGAAAACAGGGACAGGGTTATTGGGTGAATTACCTGTATGTTGTGCTGTGTATTTTCAAAATACTTCTTAAAATATACATCAAGGTTGTCAGATATTCAAAATGAAATTGAAGACATGGCGAAATAATCACCCATCTTTGTCAGTGACGTGTGTGCTGTCACTGTCACATAATTACACGTCATTGGGAAACTTCCATTAATCTATGGTCTATCTTTGACACATAGATACATGTATGAGTAATGTTTTCTACACATTGCTAAATACATATACATGAATATAGTCTACTGCGTTTAGTTATTTCTGAAAATCATTAGCAAAATTAGTATATACTCAAAATAATTCAATGTATGTTCAAAGTTCAGTATTAGTAGCTTTTCATTGGAAATTTAGATTTGTGAGGAGAAACGCAACTACATCGTCGTAAACGACAGCCTCTTTTACGGCACCGTCCAAAACGCACGGCCAAGTTCGTTATTTCGCAGTGTCGCGGGAGAAATAACGACTCTGGTTTGCGAGAATGTCCATTATTTCGTAGTGTCGCGAAAGAAATAACAGCTGTTTGCAAGAATGTGCAACTATCACGTGCCAAAGTTTTATCTCGTGATATGAGGTCATTATTGTCTTCCTTGTGACGTAAGAATTTGGCATCGCCTCCATTGTAAAAGTGAACTGTCATTTGAATATTTCATTTGAAAGAATTGGCGATATATTATTTTGTTATGTACCTCTATAGTCCGAAACTTAATAAGGTCTTATTTCCTGAGTTATTTATATTGTCGGTTTAATTATATATTGGACAGACTTATATTAAGTGTGGAAATACCCGCCATGCTATTTAATAATGTTCAAATTTACGACACCTTTCGATTCTCCTACTAGAAAGACCCGTATAATCCTTAATTGTTGGTACCCGTATAAACCTTTGGCACTTTTTTTGGCCAACCCTTGCTTCTTTGTGTTTTATTGCGTACTTTTGCTGTACTTTCGTTTCTATATTAGAGTGGTTACTTTGTGACATTAAAGGTCAAAGTTTATATTCAGGTCTATGAGTGATCTAATGACCTGAATACCTGATTACGTTAACAAGCAGTTGCCAGTCTGATGATCGCTTCCACATTTGTGGAAAATGTAACTCTGGAGAAAACGTCTGTTTTTGTAAGGATAAGCTTATACGTTATACATGTAGCTCACTTAGTTCTCATTGAAAAGGTGTGTTAATTGACCCACCCGTACAATTTTGCGCAATTCATTCTAAAAATGATAATAATAATGTCGTTGGTGGCGCTTCGATACACGTGTGTAGTCAGATTTGACGTGGCGCCACCATCGACTACATTCAAAATCTATTATAAACAGGCAATATATGCATTTTGGGTCTGCACTCCACATTTGTGTCGTACTTGACACTATCTGTGTACTAGTGTACAGGACATAGTGTACTAGTAATCATATCTTACAACGTAAAACCACATCGTATCAAATTCGTCGAAAAATACAAAATGTTGTGTTGAGTTCTGCGTCATGATAAAATGCCAGTTTGATACGTTACTATAATATTTGTATTTGTTGGATTATCACATGGAATTTCTATCTGATATGCAATTTACCATTCTTTTCCATTTAGTGCAAACCATACCAGCAGTAGTTAATAAAGGCAGTATATCTAGTACACAACATGAAAATTCTGCTATGATAAACCTCTATCCACCATGCAACAACGGAACGTTCTCTTCAGATAACTTCATCTGCTGCCAAGGGCAAAAACATCATAAAGTGAGTAGGCATGGACGACCGATGGAATGCTGTGGGAGCGATTCACACAACCCAATGCAGTCGATATGCTGTGGAGAAACTGTCCTTAAGAAGTCCCAGCTCCATACTTTACAATGTTGCAATGAAACAGTGTATGATGCTACCATACACGACTGTACTTTAGGGTCTATAGTACGAATGTCTAAGAAGATGATGACGCGTGGAGATGATGTCATCAGGGAAAACCAAACGTGCTATTCACACAACCCACTGCAGTCGATATGCTGTGGAGAAACTGTCCTTAAGAAGTCCCAGCTCCATACTTTACAATGTTGCAATGAAACAGTGTATGATGCTACCATATACGACTGTAGTTTGGGGTCTATAGTACGAATGTCTAAGAAGATAATGACGTGTGGAGATGATGACATCGGGGAAAACCAAACGTGCTGTAATGGTGAATTATTTGTAACGAATGGTACGCCTGCCAATGGAGGAAAGTGCTGTGGGTTTGAGGACGGAGCTGTAGGGTATAACCCACAATACAGAATGTGTTGTCAGGGACATCTCTACGAGCTTACATCTACACAACAGCGTATGTTATTCATTGCTGATTCATAGTGTTGTGTTGTGTTGTGTTGTGTTGTGTTGTGTTGTGTTGTGTTGTGTTGTGATTGTGTACTGATTGTGTTGTGTGATTGTGTTGTGTTGTGTTGTGTTGTGTTGTGATGTGATGGGATGTGCTGGGCTGTGATGTGTTGTGTTGCGTTGCGTTGCGTTGTTTTGTTTTGTGTTTTGTTGTGTTGTGTTGTGTTGTGTTGTGTTGTGTTGTGTTGTGTGGTGTGATTGTGTACTGATGTGTTGTGAAGTGCTGTGTTGTGTTGTGTTGTGTTGTGTTGTGTGGTGTGATTGTGTACTGATGTGTAGTGATGTGTTGTGAAGTGCTGTGTTGTGTTGTGTAGTGATGTGTTGTGTTGTGTTATCGTGTATTCTTGTTGTCATGTATGAAACTATATTATTTTGCCTTGTCATCAATATTTTCAATTATGTTGTAGGTTTTATATATTTCCCTCTCATCAACTGAATGATATGTTTATAATTATGTTGAATCATTACGTCCCAAATAGTAAAGTTGACAACTTAATACAGAAATTATATGAAGTATCGGTCAACTTTAAAGGTATGCTAATTTTGTCGAAGACCTGTGAAATGTTCTTTTTTCACATAAAGCTTATCTTCTTCTTCCTCTTTTAGAATGTTCCCAAGTAAACACGATTTTCTACGTCTCCAATATGAGAGGGAATGACAAGGGGAACTGTTCTCTGAGTCTACCATGTAAGACTATACAACGTGCTGTTGATATAGCCAAACCTAATGACGTCATAACTATAGATGCCACTAACAACCACCTGTATCCCTATAAACTATGTACAGAAGACACAACTGACACTGATCAACATTACGGTGTATATATTGAAAAGTCACTGCATATAAACACAGTGAATGGTACCGCCATCATAAATTCCTTATATGACTGCAGCGTGTTCTACTTCAACGGTACACAGAATACCATACTAAACCGTGAACCAATAGAAGTGAGTCTTACAAACTTAACGATTATCTCGGGAGTCTCGCCAAATCCGAACTTCGGTGCCGCGATTACTTCGAAAGACGCATCCTTGATCATTGACAACTGTCATTTTGAAAATCTGATTTCACGACGCATGGCAGAGGGCAAACGAAAATTTGCCATTCTTTACGAACTAGAAACTGCAATCGGAAATTCGCCGTTTCTTTTCCTCATGTTCAACACATATCTCCTAAACAGTACCGGAAGTGTTGGTATCATAGTTGAGCAGCAGCAAATGTCCATGGATACACTAGATGTAGTAATCAAGAATTGCTCATTTGAAAACAACAAGTTGTCTGGGATATACCTAAAAGTGTCAAATATTGGTAACTTCACTGGCCACATTCAAGATTCAAATTTTACTGAACACACAGAGAACAACAAAGGAGGGGTGCTCTATCTTGAGGAGTCGCTAGATGAGAAGACACACGCCCTCTGTGATTTGACAGAAGACATCATCAAAGCTTTAGATGCGAGCGTACTAAACGTTACTTCTAGTGGTTATCATCCAAGGAATTGTGTTGATCGAGAGACATGGAGACAGTACTGGTTGTGCAAAAAACATCTGCCGGCACAAAATTACTCAATGCATCTTAGTTTCAGTAATGTATACTTCAATGACAATAGTGCAACCAGTGCTGGGGGAGCCATATTTGCAGATATGACGTCACAAAGCCACCTGGTAATCAACAAAGTTAACTTTTATGGAAATGAAGCCACTGGAGTTACTGGCAGAGGTGGTGCTTTATATCTCTCTGGTGGAACAGTTGAAGTCAGAAATACAAACTTTGTCGACAATAGTGCATTTTTCCTCGGGGGATGTATCTACTTGAATACTGATGGAGATGCCGTTTACATGGACAACTGTGTTGTGAGTATCACGCACACAAATACACGTCTACTGGGAGCTCTTCTCTGGAGTGATTATGAAGGAAATCTCACAATCAAAAATACCAGATTTGAAGCTGATGCTAAAAATACAGACAAAGTCAATGCTATCTGGCATGGCTCACCCAAACCGTTCAAGCTAGATGACACCACATCTGTCATTTGTGATAAAGGCTATAACTTAAATCTAACACAAAAGTACAACCGAAAACAATACGATGTCTTCTTCACTTGCCAAGCCTGCGGTCCAGAAACATATAGCCTCGGTGCGAGTTATAGCAACGGAAGTGACATCACGAATATCACCTGTCATCATTGTCCTAAAGGCGCTAATTGTGCTGCAACAAGTCTTAAATCGAAAGCCAACCACTGGGGATACGAAGAAGATGATAGAGTCAATTTTTTGCTTTGTCCCCCTGGCTACTGCTGTCATGGCAACACCGATAGCATATGTGATGACTTTCAGTCATGTCATGATGGCAGGATTGGTGCATTGTGTGGTAATTGTCAATCTGGTTACACAGAATCCATTACAACGATTTGTGTGGCAAATGATAAGTGCGAAGAATCAGACATAATTTACTGGATCCTGGTGATTGTTATCATAATTTTCATCATCGTGTTTTCTTTGATGTTAAGTGGTGCTTTCAGGAAAAATAAGGATGCGGTAACTGAATACACCAACTGTGATATCAACACCTCGAATCAACATGCACATGAAGAACTAGATATAGTAGTACACGATAACGGTGGTACCAAACTGCGACCTACGAAGCAATCGAAGGGGCAGATTATTATTTTAATAGACATATTAAAGTTAGTATTCTTCTTTTATCAAATCGTGGCGTTGTTGGCGAGGCCTCGAAGTAGCAAGGACTCCATCTTCATTGTTCCGGGTCTATATTTCATTGTTCACTTGTTTAGTTTTCAAGTATTACCTGACTTCTTAGAGACATGCTTGCCAACCCTTGATAATTACATCACAAAAACCCTCTTCATCAATCTCAATGTCATAATTCCTGTTGTCGGTATTCTTTTGCTATTTTCCGTCATTGTTTATATCTTTAGATGCATAAAGAGACGTCGAAATACTAGTCAAATAGCCATTGACCAATCCATTTCGGATCACCTTACTTTTGCTCTGTCAATGTGTATAGTATTTGGGTATATATGCACTTTGAATATCGTATTTTCTTTCACTAATTGGGTTTGGATCAGTGGCGAGCTAAGGTTGTATTACTCTGGGGAACTCGATCTTGTTGGACCATGGTTCATTTTGTCCCTCTGTGTTCTCGGTATGACCGCATTTCCATTTCTGTTTATGCCACTATTGGTACTACGTAAATCCCAAAAGGGCAGATTTTCATATCTTTACTTCGCAGTACTTTGCATTCTGCCATTGCCTATACTAGTATATGAAGGATGTTGCGCTATCTACAACTATCGCAAGAAGAATGGCAAAAACAGTGTCTCGAAGTCATATGTTACAACGAATGGTGTAGTAACCTTCCTCAGGGGCAACTATCGCGAGAAACTTGCGTGGTATTGGGAGTCAGTGATGCTAACGAGGCGTTTTGTTCTCGTCGCCTGTCATTTTTATATCAAGGATGAATTTCAGCGTACAATAATTTTGGTTGTTCTGTGCTTGATTATTCTCTTTCACCATGTATATACAAAACCCTACAAGAGTGACAGCGTAAACAACGTAGAGACGGGAATACTACTCATTCTCATCACAGTCGGACTGGTCAATACCATCGATGCTTTCTGCTATACCTATGGATCACAAACCTGTAAACCAGGCCAACATGTTCTAAACGTACTTGGTATATTTGAATCTGTTATAACATTGTTACCGCTAGTCGTTTTCTTCCTCACGTTACTATGTTTCCTCCTTGCTTCAATTGAAAATACGTGTTTCTGGAAGGAATGCTGTTGTGGATTTGCCCAGACAATAATTGACAAAATTTGGAAAGACGTGGACGGTAATGCACCTAAAGAAGACCAGCAGCGTATGCTTTGTTGTGATGAAGAAACAGCAGATGGTACAACTAACCACAATAGTACTAGTAGCAACCAGGCCGACAGTAATCTTGGTAATGGAGCTCCTAAGCACAGTGCTACTAGAAGCATCAGTACCCCACGAACATATCGTCGACAGAGATACTCTCGCTTACCCACAGAACACCTCGAAGTTGCTGCAGTTTGCGAAACAAACGATGATGAATTGAATGATTTGGGAACTGACTCCATGCCGAATGATCCAGTGTTACTTTCTGCATCAACAGAAGATCCCATCGTCACAACGAATTCTGTAACAGAAAGTCCTAAACCGAACCAGGGAAATGGATCGAGTCAAGAAGTCGGTGAGGGTGCCGCGGCGAATTCAAAGGGAAAAGAACTGATACCTGAAATGAGAGGTGATAACAATGTCTACTTGAAAGCATGTTTAGAGCAGTTAACCCGAATTGTGAATACGGCAGACGACCCCGCAATTCTTTACACAACAAATTTTACGACAACGGTATTCGCTGCTGGCGTTTTCAACTATGAAGGAGGGCATTTAACGATAGAACAGGCAGGCGTCAATCTGTTCATTCCACCAGGAGCTTTACCTGAAGATGACGAACCAAGACGATTCTATATCTATGTGTCAACAAACGACAGCGACTATCCAAGACTTGGTGCAGACCAAACAGCTCTTTCCCCGGTCATTCGATGTGGTCCAACAAACTTCACTTTCCAGAAACATATCCTACTGTCAGTGAAAAACTGCATCGACTCAAAACAATCTGGAAGCTTAAAGCTGTGGAGAAGTTTATCTGATGTGGACCAAGTGACGAACTGGCACGATTCCAGTGAGGGACAACACACTCTTTGTATTTGCCAAGGACAGGACAGCATATCCTTCATCCGGGAGTTGGCAATGTTCTGTGTGATTAGCAACACCGACTACTGTATGTACAAAGTGACAATATTCATCTCTCTTGTGAACGACAGATTCACAAAAGTAAGAGTTCTGTTGTCTAGAGACACACCAGCTGATACAGAGGTAATTAACATTACTCGAAATTACATTCGAGGCAATAATATTCCGTTTTCATGGGACCAGATATATTGTGACTGTAAAGGTGCAATGAACAATGTATGGTGTACATTTCATCGAAGGAACATATCATTCGGAATGGAGATATTGAGATATTGGTTTCCTTGGTTTCGTTATAGAAACAAACAAATTGTTTTCTTCAAAAAGAATCAGTGACTGACAATGATATGCAACGTCTGATCATTTTATCATAACTTCAGTACTAGTACCCACTTGCCTACAAACTGGGATATAGATACATTGTATCACCTCCCAACAAAATGTACATAATACAATGTTCACTTGATCCACACAGTCTGTCTGATACCAGGAGATGGGAAACTTTCCCAAAGGTTGTATCCATATTTTCAGTTAGTTTATGCAAACTGCTTAGTGAATTATATCTATATATGCTATTCACCTATATATGCACCCAGCTAGTAATCAGTTAATTGTATTTGAATTACATCCAGTAGTAAAACGACTCACAAAGAAGCTAAGAAAAATATTGTGATTCTGTATACCACAATGCTAGGATTTTTCTCGTTTTGTCTACGCGTCAAGTGGATTATAACTCATTGTTATGACTGTGAATGTGTGTACTAAAAAGTCATTAACTATGTCTGTAATTTTAAGTATACAACACGAATTTCATTACCTATTCCCATCATGGTATTTACACCACCATTATTGTTCATTGTTTCAGCTGATGAAAGTAAAGGAACAGGGCACGGACAGCTACCAATACAGAGAGGAAATGAAAGTCAATCTGAACAAATCAGATGGAGATTATAAAATAGAACTTAAAGAAATCAAACCAATTGGTTGGACTCTAGTTGATGGCGAGAACTCAAAGGTAAGATTTGTATCTTGTTCTTTTCATAGTTTATAGATATCTTGGTTCGACTATTGGTTTCACTAAGAGCCTCGTTGCCCTTATATGGTATTATTTTTCGTAATGTTCAAAATATATTCATGATGTGATGAGTGTCAAAGCACGACGACAATCTCTTTTGAAATATTTTGAACTACAGAAGAATAAATATAACACATCAACAGACTTTATGGACGGGTGCTGTCTTTACCAGTCCCTTTTGGAATCTTTTAGCATCATCATTCTCGAGATGAATTATTTGCAGTAGCATATACCTGTATACAAACACGACTATTCGAGGACGTGTCTTTTTTCCACATGTGGTAAATAAAATTGTACATCTCTTTCTATGTTTATATTTCTATTGCTTCCATACTTAGATGGTGTCCAAAGAATCCCTGTGGATGAACAATCAAGGTGGTGGGCCATGTCCTGCTGTAACTTTCCTCCTGGAACGAGGATACAATCAGCGATCCCAAGCCATAGGAGGAGTTATTAATTTACTGAAATCTGGAGACAAAAAACCCTTGTGCAGTTTGACATTTGATGATGATTTGGCGTTGGCTTGAACTATATGCACAGAAGTTTAACTATGAAGTGCTGTGTTTGTGTTCACATCAATGACTTTATTTAGAGAAGTCAAGCCTACCGTCTATTATCCTAGATTGGAGAATCGGACTGTGACCTACTGTGACCTAAGAAAACAGTCCATAGCTTAATATCACGAGGTAGCTGCACACGATGATTTTGCTATGAAAATAAGTAAACAAAATTAATATAAACTCATATATTACGTTTTGAGTATATTCCAACTTTAGTGACTTCACAAGGTCAAAATCCACACTTATCAATATTTCATTATTGTATCTTAATTCCTGATATAACAAGTTTAATTTCAATAGAGTTAATAATCATTTCAAAATGTATAGACAGTGACCTAGTAGGATCATATGTGATGAGTCACTGACGTAATGTGCAGATATACAACGTAATGTAAACTTTAGATTGTGGGTTGTTCAACACAGAGACAGAGAGAGAGAGAGAGAGAGAGAGAGAGAGAGAGAGAGAGAGAGAGAGAGAGAGAGAGAGAGAGAGAGAGAGAGAGAGAGAGAGAGAGAGAGAGAGAGAGAGAGAGAGAGAGAGAGGGAGGGAGGGAGGCAGGCATGCAGACAGACAGACAGAGCAAATTGGGACGTGTCTATCTGGAGCATGGCGTTACTATTACGTGTAAATTATTAATAAATATTTTTGTTTTGTTTTGTTTTCTCTTGACAATGAGCAGAAACATTACAGTTTTATGACGTAACTTACTTTATTATAACTATCTTTGTTCATTGAAAAAGGAAATGAACATTTACTGTGAATTTAAGATTTAATCTATCAATGTCATGACTCTAAAGTAGTTTAAGTTGTTGATGTGGGAGAAAACTGATTTCAGTGGTTTTTCAATACATATTTGAATTTGTATTTTTTGTTGAAGTGTATTTATTAAACAATACCCGTACATAACTTGACTATTGTAGTTTATTTTAATATTTTCCAACGAAATATTTCATATAATTCTTCTGCTTTCTACACTTTGTATTAATCATAATCAGTTAACTTATTTGTACTTTTGCTAAAGTTCAGTATACATTGATCATATGCCACTGCGTGTGTGTGTGTGTCAATTGACTTGGATCAAAAACTGTACGGACACGCAATTCCGCAAGCGCACACATACATACACATACACATACATACATACATACATACATACATACATACATACATACATACATACATACATACATACATACATACATTCATACATACATACATACATACATACATACATAACATAACATAACATACATACGTACGCACGTACGTACACACATGCACAAATTTCGCTCTATTCTAATTGTGGACAATATTGGATAAGATGTGTTATGTTCTGTACATACATGTGATAATTTGACCACTATTTATGAATACTTGCATAATTACAAAGAATGACAGAAAGCATTTTTTCTTAACGTTTTCCATAAATACATTACATGTTTATTGCATCATTTAAAACTTAATTACATCAGCATAATTATCAATGCTACATTTTGAACCTCATTATCGCATGACATTAATGGTTTAACCACCTGCATAGATCAATTAAATGAAAGGAAAGTGTGTTAACTATTAGTTATTGTGGGGTTTCGTCATGTATTCTGTGTGCGTAATTTTCTCATACCAGTAGCAATATGTTTCACAATTTGGTCGATTTAAAATTAGAATATTGATTGTTTTCATATGTATGCATCACCAAATATATCTTATGAAATCACCATGCATTAACGTAACTGCGTATACTCCTTACTGATGAATTCAACCAGGGTATATGGGCTGGTCTATGATTCAACATGCTCCAATGATTCTCCAATAGGTTTCTCATTTGAGTGAATTAGTGCCCTCAGGCTTCCCAGTGGTTGTCTTTCTCCCTTTGTTTAGTCTGCTCGTCAACTCTATAATATTATTGAGCATACCTTGTCATCTTTAAGGTTATGTTATTAATTAATTAATTAATTAATTAATTAATTAATTTAGATAGAAAAAAGGCTAGTGAGTGGGATAATTTAACTCCACGACTCCTCATTGATGCTGCTTAAGTAATAGCACCGCCTTTGGCTCACGTCATAAATTGTTCATTTTTAATTGGTACATTCCCATCAGCGTTGAAGGTCGCCAAAGTGAAACCCATTTTCAAGAAAGATTACTCTGTTGGAAACTATAGACCTATATCTATTTTGCCCCTATTCAGTAAAATCATTGAAAAAGTCATAAATAAACAAATCATCTCTTATCTGGACAAATTTAATATTTTGTATAGACATCAATATGGTTTCAGAGAGAATCACAGTACCAAACTTACCTTGATTAATTTAGTAAATCACATTCTTAAAGAGATTGATAAAGGGAATTTCACTCTAGGGGTATTTATTGATTTCAGTAAAGCGTTCGATACAATCGATCATTCGATCTTATTAGCCAAGCTTGAACATTACGGGTTCCGGGGCACTTGTCATAACTGGTTCAAAAGCTACCTGTCAGGTCGCTCTCAGTTTGTCCAGCTAAACGGTCATATATCGGAAAAACGTTTTATTCACTTTGTCGTTGGAGTACCCCAAGGCTCTGTACTAGGCCCGACTTTGTTTTTAATGTATATAAATGATCTTCCAAACTCGTCCTCTTTCTTTGATTTCCGTTTGTTTTCAGACGATACCAATCTCTTTCATACCTATTCACAGGTTGGGGAAATTAATTTGGATCATGTTTCGGGTCAATTACACGAGGTTCAACGTTGGTGCAATACAAACAAATTGACGATAAATAGTGAAAAATCAAATTTTATCGTATTTAGAGGGCGCAAAAAGAAAGTAAATTTGATTGGTGATATCACATTACAAGGCAAAAGCATCAAGGAGGGAATTACTTTAGACAAACATCTCTCTTGGTCCGACCACATCGAAAAGGTAAACAAGCTAATCAGAATAAAGTGTGGGATTTTGTATAGACTTAGACATATATTACCATTACACATTTTACTACTCTTGTACAACACATTCATACTCCCCCATATCAACTATGGCCTTGAGGTTTGGGGTAACACTTATTCATCACATCTAAATAGTATATTAATGTCACAGAAAATGATTGTTCGAACAGTTTTGTTTAAATCTCCAACGGATCACTCATCTCCTTTGTTTGCTCAGTTGAATATTCTAGATGCATAGATATTTGATAGGTTCCTTTATTTATGGCTTGATCCATCAACTATCACCACACACTTTGTATGATTATTTTGAACCTTCACACCATAACTACAATACAAGACTCTGTTCATATCAAAATATTTATCCATATTATGCCAGAACAAACTCAGGTCAGTTTTCTTTCTCCTTCTCAGGGGCAAAAATCTGGAATAGCACCCCTGTCAACATAAGATGTATCAATACGCTAAACAAATTTAAGCGATCTTATAAACAATTTCTTCTAGAAGAGTAAATTAAACCACTGTACAATTTATTGTTACCGTATGTTCTTCATAAGTACTATGAACTCCGAGGTACTATGTATTTCCTTTTGCTATATCACTTTGCTGTCAAACATTGTATATAACTATGGTAGGGGACAGGCTTGAATAGCTGTAAGCTAAATCCCGATTCCCCTATTTACCCACGAAATAGTATTTTTGTATGTGTATCTGTAATGTTCATTTGTGCTTTTGGGTAAATAAATACTATATATAAAATACTATATATATGTTCACAGTGAATAAACTCATCTGGTAATGTTGCAAGAAAGTGAACAATCAGCTCAAACATGGAGTTATAATACAATATCCAAACAATTAGGATTTTGGTTTGTCTTTGATTATCTAAAGGTGCACACGTTTGTTACAGGACCCATTGAATATCTAGTCGACAGGAATTACCTTTTCACCAAATAGTTTTGAAATCTGAAGTATTCAAAATTAGAAACGTGCGTGTTGTACTTCTTAACTATTAATGTTGTAATGGTGATTGCACACTGCAGTCTAATTCTTGGCAGGCACATCTAATGATTAGTAATACTATGGAAATTTAAAAATTATGACATTTCGTCCACCTGGACGTACATAAATGACCTAGTTAACAAAACATATTGGTTCTTATCAAGTAATGTTTATGCAGATCACAGCGATATCATTTCATATCATCTATTCACTTAAATCAAAACGCGTTATTTCAGAAGTTTCTGTGTCGTCAGTAACTGTTATGTTTGCGCTCAAAGGGGCAGCACGTTGATCGACATTTCGTGATTCGACAAGATAAGTGATGACAACTGATGGACCAGTGCTGTGTGACTGCTGCCATATGAGTTCACTTGAGATAACCTGCAACAAATAATGACAGATGTAGCATTGAGTTTGCAAGACTGGACACACAAAGAGTTGTAACATTCAATGTAAGTTTCTGCAGTGTTTCAATTAACAATATCCATTGAATTACGTGAGCAAAAAACAAGAATTAAACTGAATCGCAGTTTCAATCTGTTCACTTTAAAAAGGACAGCAAAGATTTCCAAACTTTTTTTGGTTCAAATTTTCAAAACCTGTATATATATATATATATATATATATATATATATATATATATATATATATATATATATATATATATATATATATATATATATATATATATATATATATATATATATATATATATATATATATACAGGTTTTGAAAATTTGAACCAAATTATATGCTATAGACCCTACAGAACTGTTTCGTGAGGTGCGTAGTCCTCACTCATCAGGGGTATATATATATATATATATATATATATATATATATATATATATATATATATATATATATATATATATATGGGATTTTTGCACAAAACAACGACGCACTCTTTGCCCCGTGGCTCTAGATCTGTTGAACTAGACGTCGTTCAAGGCAGGTCAGAATATTTTCTGATTTACATGTAGCACTATGGCTGTCCCATGGGACACCGATGGCTGTACATACCTTTTAGTGTCTGCTTACAGTTTTAAATTTAAAGAAGGAATTGCTTACCTTGAGCGAATCATCCAACAACTTCCAGTTCTTGCACAGTTTATTTAGCTTTATGTGCAGACCCTTTCCATTTTTGGATAGAACACATTCGCTGTCACTACCGACTTTCTTGCCATGCAAAGATGATTCCTTTACATTCACAAGCTATAACAGGACAAAAACACCGATGGTAAGTTATTCATTACAGCAAAGATGGCATTAATGCATTTCATAATAGGGAACTTGCAATCCAGACTGAACATTCTCAGACGCAAAGGACTATGGGATTATCTGTGGTTATCTTAATACCTAATCAGGAGCTATCGATAAAATAAACCTTCCACAATGGTCAGGGTGACTATGAATTGATCATTTGTGGTTAAAAACAACGTAACATTATTGTTTGCAATTAGTATTTATTATCACATTTCCCATGATGCAACATTCAACATGGCGGGTTTGCAAGTTCCCTATTGACTGGTGAGACAAATCCCTTTTGACTTCTATATTAATTGCAAAATAAATTCATGCAATTGAACTACAAATTTCTACCAGTTTGATCGAAATAATTTGGCTTTTCCCACTAGAGGCTCACATAGTGAAAGTTTTCTCCATAGATTATCGATATTGAATCACTGTGTAGTTTCATAATCAAACAAGTCACGGGTATGGAATAGCCATTTCAAATTAAAGCTAACGTAGTTTGTAATCCCCAGATGGTGATTAGTCATACAGCTTCTACCAACATTTGCAAAGGGAGATATAAGAGTTTTCCCTCCCCGTACAACATCAAATGTGAAGCAAGCAATTGCAAAGGAATACCTCTGTATCTGCTGCCGTTGCTCTCCATAGTCTGATCCTCAGCTTACTTGACCTTTGACTGACATGCGTAATAAAACCACCCACTCGGAACTTCATACTTGTGACGTTGCACACTACGGTGAAGGTGCTCAGTACATTGCTGAAAGAAATGGTATCGTTACCTTGGCAGATACACAGAACTTTGCCGGTGTCACTGGCATTGTACCATTTCATTGGTTGACTCATATCAGCATCACTCGCCAAGAGCTTCAGCTTCTCACTGACCTCAGATGGTTCCAAACAATGTTTGATAGACAGAAGCACGTGTTTCTGAAACTTAAGACCATGGGGGCCACATCTTATGACAGGAGTTAAAGCTGTTTGGTTTGCATTTAATCTTGGATATTCACGATCAACAGGTGAAACACAGATGAATAATCTCTTGGGGCCATCGGATTCTGACAGGGCTCCAGGTGGAATGAAAAGATTGACCCCAGCTTGCTCAATGGTCAGATGACCACCCTCATTATTGAATTCACCAGCAGCGAATATGTTGGTTGTGAAATTGGTGGACGAGAGCAAAGATGGGTCTGGTAAACCACCAAGAATATCATGAAACTGATCCAAGCATGCAATGATATATGCTTGGTCGTCCCTCCAGTTGTAAACTGCAAAGCAATCATTTGGAGAGTTCACTTCACTACAAAATTTCCCATGATTACGTTTACTTTGATCGTGAACATCTACTAATACATCAATGTTGTTGGCGGCTCCTGTGCACGCTTCTTCCACATGTAATGCATTTTCAAGAAGAACGGGGGCGTCACAGAAGTCCACACTGTTGTGAGGATAATCATCTGTGTCTAGTACACAAACGGTCGGATTCGCCTGTCCTGCATCTTCCTGGCAATGAATTGGCCCAGCTGTCGACTCAGACTGATATCCACTGTCAATTAACACAGAGGGTGAGGTCTTTCGAGGTGACAGACTTGGTCCCTTTTCAGAGCCATCATTAGTAGTGCTTTGATGGAATCGGATTTTCTTCGCTGAATGTGGAGATTCAGGAGTATCTTGTAACTCGTCTTCAAGGAGTCGCTCCCTCTCGTTTTGTGATGATATAACCTTTCCATGTTTAGTATTTTTCTTACAAGACCAGCAAGTTAGGAAAAGTGAAAAAATGACACATGCAAAAAGCACTGTTATAGGTAACATAATGAACACAAACTCTACCCATTCAAGAATCCATTCTAAGGTACCCTCCGGTTCAGCAAATGACGTCACATATGAATGAGATAGAACATCTAAGGCATTGAGGCCTGCAATTAAGACCAATAATATCAATGACATCATCTTGGTACGATTAGCAGTCGTGCTGGTGAAAGGTTGGGCTACTGTATGTATTACAGCGATAATTGCACACACCAAGACTAGCAGCAGCGAACGGAAAAGAATATCAGCGATGCCAAAATGACATAGAACCATTGCAAGACGACTCCCAATTAAGATTACCTCCCAATATCTGCGCTTGTCTGTCTTGAAAGGACCTTGAAGAACTTCGAGGGCTATGAAACTGTAGTCTTTACCTCCGGTTTCTGCCTCCATGAACCGAGGTCTCTTAATATGCTTTCGTTTCTTGTAAACCAGCCTCATCACCAAAATAGGCCATGATATTAGAACAAACGGAAGGGGAAAAATACATGCACACAAAAACTGGGTAACACCGACTACGTTTTTTTCTAACAAATAAGATCCAACTAAAACAACTACACAAAATGGTAGCACTCCAGTGACAGCATACAATAGAACCCCATGACTCCACCACTGATCACAGGAAACACTGCCAAAGTATGTTAGATTCGTATGATTGTTAATCTGGGTGCAATCAAGCCTAATGAAAGCACCTCTGGCAATAACCACATAACCTAGCAGGTAGAGTTGTACAGAAGCACGAGCTAGGTAAGTTGAACAATGAAAGGTTATCACACTAACTTTGAATGACCGTTTACAACATAATTGACTAGCTTTGTCTGTGGCCCTTGATGCAAAATACGGGAAAATCAACAGTATCCATAGATTGATAAAGAATCTACCATTTGTGAACACTGTACTACTTGTTAGAGGCCATATGTCTTCTGTATCTCTGATGCAAGTCACTGTGAAAGGTGGTACGACTTGGAAATTAAACAGCTTGACTACAAAGTTTTCAAGGCCTTCACGATAGGAAGAGGGATCAGAACTTCTGTCAAAAATGACCAAATCTGCTGCCTGATAAAAGAAAAATATTATCTTTACATAATCATCGGACTTCTCCCAGGACAGACCAGTAGTCGGTTGCCTTGACTTTGATTCTTTAGACATGTGTTCTATCTTCACAGAGTCGTCTACTTCATATTGTGTTGGCGAGTTTTTAACAACATTCTCAAGAGGCACACATTTACCTGACGGCTGTTGTCGAAGAGAAAATCTACTTAATCCATGGAAAACTTTCTTCGACAATATCACTTTGAAAAGGAGGAATATCAAGAATAGTGTAGTGAACGAAATTAAAAATGTTATCATGATAGCTTCGGAGTAATCTGGGCAGTTTTCTTGTTCTATACAAAGAGTGGAGCCAAGGACACTGACATGACCTGGTCTGCATTCTGAACAGAGTGTGCCTGAACGGTTGTGTGGACAGGAATCAAAATGTAAACAATGGTCTTGATCTTGGCTAGTACAGCAACGCCCGCTTGGACAGGATGCAAAACCTACTTTGACTGGTGTCCCGTCAACTCTAAAACCCCAATTGTTTGGTCTAGGCACCACATTAGTATGATCACAATTGCCCATAACTGGACAAGGTAAACAATTCACTCCTTGAACATTTTCCGTTCCATGGCTGTAAGCCTTCTCAAAGCTGTATGTTTTCGCTGGGCATGGTTTGCATATGAATGATACGTTATGTGTCCCTAAGTAAAACGTGTCAACTATCGTTAGATTATAACCTATTGAACATGAAACAGACGAGCTAAGGTCAAGTGTAAAGTTGCCCTCTGCTTCATGAAATAATACTGTAATGTCCTGGAAGGCTGTTGTGTCCACTTCGAATGTTGAATTGGAAATAACTACCGGCCCTTGGCTGTCAGAAAAAAGAAGTTCCCCAGTGCGTGTTGAAACTGATGAAAACTTATTCCTGAAAACAGTATCCTTGATCTCAAAATAGTATGTTGAATAATCATTGTACCAGGATCCAGCTAGGAATGGGGCGATGTTGTTGATGATTCGACTAGAGAGGAGTCTAACATATCCACCATTGATAAACGTAGCACCACCTCTGCCTGTTTGATCCGTTGCCAAATTGTCTTCAAAAAGTACATCGGCAAATGTGAGGACAGTTGATTGTGGTAAGTTAGCATACAATCCTCCACCCATTCCCTTTGCTGAGTTGGCAATGAATTGTACACTAATGAACGAGAAGGAGAGGATAATTGAAGAAAAATTTGCAAAGTCTCTGTATACTGGTGCTCCTACTATACTGGTGTTGGAAAGGTCATTTTTTGAAACTATGTCATTTGAAGGGGGATACCCATCGTCAGCATACAAACATTTTCTGTCTTCCATTCCTATTAAAGAGACTTCTGTCGTTCCAATGTAGCCATCACTTCCAATAGATTTTATGTTCACAGCGCCTCCAGATGCACGTTGATTTTCTTTAAAGGTAACATTGTCAGCATGACAAAATAAGTCAATTGTTCCAATGTCTTGTATCACAAGTGCTCCATTAGGTGAATTCAGCTGAAACCGACAGTCTTTTAGAGTTATATCGACACATCCTCCAACCTCGTTTGTGAGGGGCATTCCGATCATGACTGCACCGCTATTGTTAACAAATATACTATCATTGACCAATAGTCGATACTCCACATCATCAATTTTGTCATCCAGATTAAAAATCAATGAATAGCCGTTTTTATTGTTCATAAAAATGCAGCTGAGTACTGATAGAGCAGCATTACATACTGTAATAACACCTTCTGACATTGCAGCCGTGGTATGTGCAATTGTCAAGGACTTTAATGTCACGAGCATCGGTTCCTTTAGTTTAGTCATTCCAGCTCCATTGAATGTTAGAAGTTTGCAGTTGTCTGCACTCCCAACAAGGTATACTTGTGAATTGTACCCTATAATTGAAACTGAAATATTGAATAAGAGTCCGACCATTCCATTGCTGTACTTATCAGTTGTACACGTGATTTCATATGGTTCATCTTCACTACCTCGTCCATCGATAAATAGGCTATCTCCCCATTCCAAAAACGCCATTGCATAGTCTATTGATCGACATGCATTGACTGGAGTTGTTCCGCATCCTTCCCGGTCTTTTCCTTCCTGGGATACGTACCAATTCTTGATAGCCTTCAATAGTGCTGAACAACCTACAGATGAATGGGGTAATAATGGTAACAAATACAACTGCCGACATAGAAGCATTGGCGAAGGGCATTTGTTACAAATGGGGAAAGTAAACATGAACTGGGTTAATAACACTTGGCACATAATGTTGGAACAGCAGTGACTTGTATTACATTTGATGGTTTGATAAAAACAGTGTTATGGCCTATTTAAGTGTACATGAAATAGCAGGGGAGTACTGGGAATTTGTTTGTAAATGACTGTGAACTATTATGTAGAGAGGCCATATACACCAAACGTTATTGTCAAATGATGGAATATAATACTTGTCTCTGCTGTTCCAACATGTTGTGCCAAGTGTTCTTACTCCAATTCAATTGTTTATTTTCCCTGTTTGTAACAGGTCCCATTCGTCAATGCTTCGATGTCGGCAGTTGTAATCAATCGAACACCACAATCCAAGACACTATTCCACTCTCTGTAAAATCAAAGAATACAGTAACTATATATAGAACAACGTCAAACATGTAGGCTGGCTAAAGCCAAATGGCAAGGAAGTTGAGGAGCATTATAACATTTATGGCGTGAAATAGATCTTGAAAGGGTACTTAACTAAGAGATGACAAATCTCATTCACTTCATTTCCTACATTGTTGAATTATTCATTAAATGTATATCTCACCAGCTTCACTTCGACGATGAACTCTATCAAAACAACACATCTGTGTCTCAGGGTTGTACACTTGTATGCTCTCAGTACCACAACATCGACTGCTTAATCCATTGCTTCCTTCCACTCCCGATACTTCGATGACGGTGTGGTTGCAACAAATGTGGGTATCTGCATTGTAACTATACCCTGCACAACAGATTTCATAGGATGAATTGAATGTGATATTACCACAAGATAAAACATGTTCGTCCGTGCGAAATGCATCCGAGCAAGGATCGGCATTTATTTCCTGACCTGAAAAAGTAGAAATGTTCAGATGAATAATTTGATTTGCTTCATTATGTAATAGTGATACTGATCGATATCATAATGTCATACCTCAAAGGTCAAAGTGGATGGTATACGTCTTGTCTGTTGATGTGTGAGGGCGCCCCGTCACAGTGTACCTTACGAATGGGCACAGGTGTTGTTTCAAAACATACGTTCAATTAATTGCTGTTTGGAAAACAATCTGGGATACCGGATGGGGCTACATGGATTTCAAACCTCTCCATGAATGAAGTTTTGATCAAATGTTTACCTTTAAGTGGATACAACACACCGCCACAGCAACGTTGAATCATTGGATTGAAAACCCTATTCCCACAGCAGTCTGTCCCTCCATTTCTGAGTCGATACACTCGGCCATCACAGCAGATATGAGATTTCACGTCGATGGCGTGTCTTCCACAACACTGATTTGACTTTGTCACTTTATGTAC
Source organism: Glandiceps talaboti (assembly GCF_964340395.1). NCBI lineage: Eukaryota > Metazoa > Hemichordata > Enteropneusta > Spengelidae > Glandiceps > Glandiceps talaboti. The sequence goes on from NC_135553.1 coordinate 16,231,462, forward strand.
CAGCTAAAAAGGGAAATAGCAAAACATATACCGATAAAAGCAACACTGGTTCACCGCTTGCATCCCATCCACATCATTCAAAAAAGCTTGAAAGCATTTACTAATACCAACTATAACAATACTAAATAAAATAATTCCTCCGAAACCATTTTACTTGAATACACGAAAACTAGTACTTAGATGTGAGTTTATTCAAAAACAATGCTTCAAATTGGCTGAGTGGGTGAAATGGGGGAGGGGTGAAAGCGTTAGTTGTAAGGGTGACAGCTAGACTGGTACCAATCACATGAGAGATTTCTTGGAATCACATGTTTGGTATGATAATCAATAATTATTCCTATAAAGCATTCGAAGAGTGTGATTCATAAATGATGTACCTTGTCACAACAAAGACTATCCTCTGTATCATACACAACTCCATCACAGCATTGGAAATCTTTCCCGTCTGTTGTCTCAACGTAGTGAATGGTAACGTTTCCCTTGGTGTCAATACAACAGACCTCAGACGCTGGGTTGTACAAGTAAGATTGTACGCGTCCGGCCCGACGTCCGTGAAGATTTCGGTCAACACAACAGGACTCGTCAATTGGATTGTACGCCCTATCACCACCTTTGACCAATAATGAGAAGTTATAGTTATAAAGTGTGCCCCCCGGATAAAACGTTATGAGCCACACACACACACACACACACACACACACACACACACACATATATATATATATATATATATATATATATATATATATATATATATATACACAAATGTATATATATATATATATATATATATATATATGTATATATACATATATATATATACATATATATATACATACATATATATATATATATATATATATATATATATATATATATATATATATATATATATATATATATATATATATATATATATATATATTGGGACGGTAAATTAAGAATATGATGATGTGCAGGTATTTATTCGCTAAATTGATCCGAATCATAAAGATAGAACTTGAATATTAGACTTTCAATATTAAATTCTTTATAAAGATTCATTCCAAATAAATGATGGATAAATGAATGAGTGGGTGGGTGGGTGGGTGGGTGGGTGGGTGGGTGAGTGAGTGAGTGAGTGAGTGATCGATCTATACTTACAGCATTTGGCATTAGGGATAAGTTGTATGTCATAAATTATACCATCACAACACATTTCTTTTTCTGGGTTATAACAGTTCCCACCATCCAGAGAGTTCGACGGTCTACAAAGTGCACATATAATAATCGACTGAAGTTCGGTATTCATCGTCAGAGGGGATGCAGTGTGGTTGCCACTCAGCGGTATCATCTCAATTGAAGACATCGACATTATTATTGCATGAGCGGGGTCTATACATCACATAAAGAAATTGTTACAAATAAAATATTAAGTATGAATTTATAGACAATATCAAATTGGAATTTATCTGTATAAAACAAAAAATCGTCTGATTCCGATTACCTAGCTACTCTAACCAAGTTTTGCATGCCAACTCTAAATGCCTCTGTGAAACAGGAAAATACATCGAAAATGGCTTGACACCCCGGGAATTAAAACAAGACAAAAGCATACTGTCACCCGCCACACATAGTACATACATACATACATACATACATACATACATACATACATACATATACACACACATACATACATACATACATACATACATACATACATACATACATACATACATACATACATACATATACACACACATACATACATACATACATACATACATACATACATACATACATACATACATACATACATACATACATACATACATTCCATTCATTCATTCATTCATTCATTCATTCATTCATTCATTCATTCATTCACATACACACACACTGCCACACACACAAATCAAATAACTAGCAGTGGTCTAGGCAATTTTTCTTCAGGATCACTTCTAGTATAGTATGCAATATATGCTGAAATATGAAGGGCGCCAACATGTGACAGCAATGCGAGACTTTTTAAGATGTGTGTGTGTGTGCGTGCGCGCGCGCGCGTGTGTGTGTGTTTACAGCTACAATTGCATTATGATATATCATAATGAGTATTACTATGTTGGGAGGTTTTTCCACCTCATGTCGCATTTTCCCAATCAAATACATACGACGTAAGATAATTGAACTGTTCTTTAATATCAATATTAAAAATAGAAACATTTTTTTAAGGTAATGCCTAACCATGTTTTGACTGAAATAAGGTCAAACTTTGTCACTCTGTGTCCCGTAGTTATAAGAGTACATGTATGCAGGTAGACCCGAAAAAAATGAACAACCAACTTGAACTGCGTACTGAGGAGTATTGAAAAAGGGTGTTGATTTAGGGTATCATTTTGAATTTCATTCAGATTTTGCTATACATCTCCACCTAGTAGTGTGTTGGCAAGCGAAACAAGAATTTTCTAAAAACAACTTGAAAAACTTTGAAAGTTTGGTTCAATCAATTCAAGACTCGTCGAATATTTCCGTCGTCGTATTAAAATCACAGCCTCTTTTACGGCACCGTCCAAGAGGCAGTGTCGTGGAAGAAATACCAGCTCTACTTTGCGACAATTAATATTTCAGGTTGTCGGCATTGAAGTTTCACTTCTGTTTCAAAACAAAACAAAACAAAACAAAACAAAACAAAACAAAACAAAACAAAACAAAACAAAACAAAACAATGAGACTGTTTTTATTAGGAATTTGACAGTATACAATTATGGTTTCTTCTTCATCTTTGATTTTGATAATAGAAATTTTGCTTTGATTTGATTTGATTTGATCTGATTTGAGTATTCGCTAAGATGTTGTGACGGTATCTAGTTTGCACAGTGTGTGTTAGTTTTACCCTAGACCGCGTAAACGTCGACATTACAGTTCACAACAGCTGACAAAACGTTTGACGATTTGTGCTGCTATCATGGTTCCGGTAGTATACTGAAACTGAACATGATGAACTAGGTTTGATATCTCACGATGATAAAATTCACTGATATTTGATTTAAAAAAAAAATAACCATAAAGTAAATTGTCTCATTTATTGGGGAGACGTATTACGATGCCAAATATTTATTTTATTTAGTTTCTTTCGTAAAATGCAGATCGACAATTACGTACACGATGATGACAAATATGGCTACAAAAAGAATCAGTTTAATAGGGACCTATTCATCGCATTATCTAAGTGAAATAGCGTATTCAGTCACGTGACTAAACTTTAATGAATATGTAATGAGAGCAAGGGGAATCCCCTTCTAGTTCATGACATAACCAGTATCACGCGAACATATCGTGATCGCGGAAGACAACAACTTACTAGGTTGTGACCGCAATACATTCCAGATATATTTTTGAGCAAACAAAAATTTCTCCATTTCATCATGCTCTACCCCGATCGAAAGTGAAAAAAAATAACGTTCGAAAGATGCAAAATTGAATCATCGTAAACTCACGACATGTAATTCATACGACATTAAAGAAATATACGCAAGCTGTAAAGATTTCAGAGATTGCCGACCGAGAAACAAGAAAGAGGAATTAAACCTGACAAAATGATCAATATTTTTAGTGCCAAATTTCATATGGGTTGAATGCTATATAGACGATGTTACATATACAACATAATCGAAAGATGGAACCTTACCATGGATGCAATAATCCATTAGAAGAATGAACGTCAACGTCAATGTCAAATATCGATGATACGGCTGAATCATTTCGAGTTCTATCCAGACTGGTTTGATACGATATACATGTAAACACGCGCCTCACGAAAAGTGTATTTTAGTATAGCAAACGAAGTCTGGACAGTCAGGTAAACAAGCTGTATGGTAATTTATGTTAAATATCATTCCATTCAACGGTCACTTGGTAGCTGCCACCTAGATAAGGGGAATCCCAAAAAGACTTTTGTTCCATATTCGCAAAGGGGAATGTTAATGTCATATGTACGCTTTGTAATTACACAGTTGGTTTAGGTAGAGAAGTGTGTATCTATGTCGTCTAACATGTACCTATTAAAGTCACTTTACTAACTAAAAAATTCCACTAAAATACATGTAAATTGTGACATACATGGGGTTACGAGGGAGTAACAATGCATGTGAACAATACTTGCCCTGGCCTTTTCAACATGGGATATAAAACGAAAATTGAAATAGCTGTTTGGATAAAATAACCCCTCTCCAAAAGTAAAATGGCCCATCGATCATAATACATCACTGTGACCCAACCTATCCTATTGACATTTTGCCTGACGGTATTGTGCCGCCAGGTCACGGTATAATTCGATATGCAAATGTTGGGGAAATTTGGGGGAAAGTACCGCATTCCTATCTAGTAGTGTAATACTTTCGGTACATTATTCACCTCTATTTTTAAACCCACATAAGAATATGGTATGAGTTCTTGTCGTTAAAACAACATAGCGTTTCTGAAAAGATGTGCATTTTCGTCTTTCCAGCAGACAGTTGCACACACAGTTGCGTTTTACAAGGTGAGCTTCATTTCTACAGTATAAAGGTAATTTTGGTTTCCTATACTAGCATAACAATGAAACCAATAACTTATCTATTCTTCGGTCTCACTTATTCGTAGCTAGGTATGTTTATTGAAACCCTATCTCGACTCTGTCTTTGGGGAAGGTAACGCTGGGACCTGCACACATGGGTATTTCATGAATACTACTACAGTGGATAGAACATGCATAGGCAGACATTTTGAACTCTAAGTCTAGGCAACGAAAGCACCCGTGTCGCGCGATATATCGTATACATACAACGTAAAGATACCTTTATTGGTCTGCGCATTGTTTGTCGATCGCTTTTTTGAGCAATGATGTTTTTATGATCAGTAGGCTTTGGCATATAAAAGGTAATACATTAATAACCATAATTGTTAAGTACATTTTACATGCAATGTGTAAGCGTGAACCGGTAGGGGGTATATTAATGACGTATACGTATATATTGAACGGGGAATTACCGATATTTTTGCGCAAGCGCAATAGATCTACGATGATACAATAGTATAATGTTGATAGTATACGTAAGAGTGAAAGAGAATATGTTGTCAAAGTTCTAAGATATAACCACATTATCTTTACAATACCTGTCACGGACGGTAACTGGGACTATTTTGTCATAATTGTTGTCCTAAATGTCAACTTTGTGTGTTCTTGTATTTTTTTAAAGAATAGATAGTGATCAAACTATATAAGAATCATCCCACAGATTTATGATTTTGTTGACAAACAATGTAACGGTCCGAACCTCGCATTGTACTGTTTAAACACGGACATCAAGTCAGTGTATACAATACTAGCAATGACATATAAACAGGCAATTCAGCTAATTTTCTGTTGTAAACTGTTTCCTCAGTAAGCCTACGTTTCGGTTTCGGTTTAGCTTTAATGTAATAAAATCACAGAAAAGTTGTTTGAGTTGCTAGGATTTAATCATTCTCGGGTTAGTTTATCATTTAGTAAGCTTATATTTATGTACCTTTGTTTGTTATTTGGGAAAAAAATGAAAATTGTGGCTGTTTCTGACACCTGATTTCCTGGACGAAAAGTGATTGAAAGTAGTTTGTTTAATAATTTCACAACTATAACAACTCGTTTGACAATTGGAGAACAATTTCTATATAAAACATAAAGCTATGTTATTTGGTATCTACATTACAGGGCCACCTGCGTGAATACGTATAATTTGATTCACGGCTTGTTTCTAGAGTTCAAATATGTCCTACACAAGCGGAAAACGGGGTGACAAATACAAAAAACCTATACAGAATGGTATCATCAGTAACCAGACGTCAACAAGGTTGAGTGAAGATCTTGGTGAGGATTCTAACGGCATTTTTCAAAATGGTTTGTCTCATGATTCAGAAGGCCACTGTACAGAGGATGCAACATTAGCATTTGCTACCGGAGATCAACAAATCCTTGCAGAGCCAAGGACCCATCATCAGACCAATGAAAGTTCTTCGTCCGTCGGCGAACCTGTTGGCGGAGATGATGAAAATGACCAGATCAAAATTCATGCGATCAAAGTTAATGATGTATACATAAAAAATTGTCAGCGTGAATACAAAAAGTTGAAAATAGAAATGGGCGTAGCGATTCGAGAATATACAGTTTCTGCGCCGTTTTTCGCTGGTAGAGAAATTGGACCCACTGGAGGTTGGTTAAGTATTGGAGATGACGTGTATATGTATATACCAAGCAACGTTCTGAAGCGAAGTGTCGATGTTTTCCTGTTTGCCGTTCCAGTCAGTTTTGAAGCTCATCATCCACAAAATAAGGAATCACTCATGTCTATCAACGTAGAATTTAGTCATGAAAATCAAAAGTTGTCTGTTCCGGCTATGGTAGCAATCAAATCATCGTTCAAAGCAAACCAGAAATTTGATGTACGGAAAAATGACGGCAGCAGTTATCTTGAAAGAGGAAAGAGTCACAGTGAAGTTGCAATTGATATCCACGGAAGCTTCCTCGTCATGTTTCTGGTCGAACCTGGCACATACACTATCGTATCTGTTCCGGACAGCTATGAGAAGCAGTCCGAAGGTGCACGTGACAGCGAAAATGCCCCTCCACCAGTACGGCTGATTTTAACCCGTGCAGTGCGAAAACTTCATGTGGCCAAAAAGACTCTAAACAATCCAAGTGTGATTCGGAAAAAAGTGGTCAGTGTAGTATTGCTGAAAAAATGCGTCAAGTGGACTTGAAACCCAAATACAGAACTGGATTATTTACACAAGAAAAACCCGGTGGAATTCAGCTACGCACTAGAATATGGAAAGACGATGAAGCAACCAAGCAGGTAGGTGATATTCTGTCAAAGAGATATCATTTTTAAAAGTTTGCTAACATAAATGAAAGATATCAAGAAGGACAAATATTAATGTGAACACTCAGACTTTAATATTATAGAAGGTAAAGTGTTTGGTTTTACTTATATTCTATGCTACCAAGAGAATTGTGATCGCAACATCTGTACAAAATAACCTTCACTTAAAGAATGAGCAAAAGTCACAGTAGGGAGATTTGAGAGAAAATGGGGGGCACAGAAAAACCACGAGGTATAAATGGCCTTAATTGAAGTGTACACTTAATTTACCTCATGAGGAAGGTGATAGCCATAACGATTTATTTGTGTCTGCTTAAGTATCTATTAATCTCTCGATCTATTGATCTATATATTTGTCTGTCTGTCTGTCTGTCTGTCTGTCTGTCTGTCTGTCTGTCTGTCTGTCTGTCTGTCTGTCTGTCTGTCTGTCTGTCTGTCTGTCTGTCCGTCCGTCCGTCCGTCCGTCCGTCCGTCCGTCCGTCCGTCCATCCATCCATCCATCCATCCATCCATCCATCCATCTATCTATCTATCTATCTATCTGTCGGTCTCTAACATTTGCCTTTGTCTAACTGTCACTGACTTTGTCAGTCTCTGTGTCTGGCTGTGTTTGTCTGTCTGTCTGTCTGTCTGTCTGTCTGTCTGTCTGTCTGTCTGTCTCTTTGTCTCTACCTGTCTCTTTATCTCTCTGTCCGTCTCTGTCTCTGTCTCTCTGTCGCTCTCGCTGCCTCTATGTCTCTGTCTCTATCTGTCTCTCTCTCTGTGTCTGTCTGTCTTTCTCTGTCTGTCTGTCTGTCTGTCTGTCTCTCTCTCTCTCTCTCTCTCTCTCTCTCCCTCTCTCTCTCTCTCTCTCTCTCTCTCTCTCTCTCTCTCTCTCTCTCTCTCTCTCTCTCTCTCTCTCTCTCTCTCTCTCTCTCTCTCTCTCTCTCTCTCTCTCTCTCTCTCTCTCTCTCTCTCTCTCTCCACCGTTGAATTTATCCCTCTCAGACCCTTCCCAATATCAGCCATTAAGGTGATACTGGCTCTTTCCCTGCAATCAAGCTTAAGATTGAAGGAAAAGACTCTGCTGGCGTGTAGGTCAAAGCTCAGTGTGAGATTCCCCTTATAAAGCCCACTTTGTAAAGGAATGTCTTATGGACTCTGAAATAAATGTAAATAAGTATGGCTTTATTGTATAGTAGTGGTGTATCATACAATTGTACATCGGGGAAGGGGGGGAGGGGTACCGTACAAATTGTCCATACAACTTATTTGTTCGGTGGTGGAGGGGGAGGCTACGAAAATTCTTGGGTTCATTTCGAGGGGGGGGGGCGTAATTTATTTGAGAGCGCTAAGAGTGTGCTGAGAAGCTCTTTTTGAACGACTTCTCTTCAGGCCATACATTCTACTTAAGCAGTAGGATGCCATCATTATTATTTCTCTAGATATCAATACAACATAATGTTAACTATTACAACTCTTTCAATACTTTGCCCGAATCACAGAATGTTTATGAGAGAGAAGCCACTCTGGGCAGTGAACAGATGGATGCTGACCGACGTCTGTATCTGACCAATTCCAATCACATCAACGTTACTTCATCCATCCATGGTAGTGGATGGAAATTCATAGGAAGGACAGATGCTCACGACAGTAAAAGCCAAACAAAGGTAAAGCTACACTTATCTTGATTATTTATGAGACAAAGACACAGCCGTACAGAGACAGACAGACAGACAGACAGACAGACAGACAGACAGACAGACAGACATACAGACAGACAGACAGACTCCACGCGCACACAGAAAACGAACAGGTAGGCAAACAGACAGACACATACATACATACATACATACATACATACATACATACATACATACATACATACATACATACATACATACATACATACATACATACATGCATGCATACATACATACATACATACATACATACATACATACATACATACATACATACATTGAAAGGAGAAACTGTCATATGTGTTAGAGAGTTGTTTCTGTCAGGATATTAGGGAGCCTTCAGTAATTAAAAGGGGGAGGGCAGGGGGAAATCAAGCCCGGCCTGTGGCATAAAATGTTACCCTCCCCTAGCTATAGCCCGTTATGCCAAAAGGTGACCGTCCTTCAATGTCCTTTGTCTAATGTATGACCCTTTACCAGTTCAAATATTTCAGTGAAAAACCTTTTAACACCGCCTCCAGGTGGCGTAGTTGTGAGACCAGCTCCTCTCCACACACCACGACTAACACGTCATTCAGCGTATTTCACTGATATGTTATGCTGATTACTTTACAATGGTGGCAGCGGTGGGATGTGGTAGCAGTAGGATTTGGAACCAGTGTCAGCGATGGGCTTATGCCAAAATCTCAAACTAATGTAATTAAAGAATGTGTCAAGGTAATATGCGATCCTCTCCTAATTTGCATTTTCTCCGTAAAAGTTACCCGCCTACTAACTCCCACTGCCCTCCCCTTATAATCAGTGAAGGCGTCCTTATAAGCTGAGAATGGAAGTGTGTACACAGTATTTTATATTTACATGTAATTTCTTGTCATAATGTTAAGTTGTTTCCAAATTGCCAGATTATTCAATACGAAGAACTTGATGACAAAGATGGTGCATCGTGTACATCTACCGTCATTCCGATGGAACCATGGAAAAGCAACAACTTTTTCAATTTACAAGCCCTTGTTCAAGTCAAACAAGATGGCGCATGTACTGAAGTTGTCGAATTCGCTGTGCTTGCTGGAATCTCACAAAATAGTCATGTAAGTATTCACTTTCAAAATATTTCGATTCGTTATTGTTTCCTTGATACACAGTTGTGCCGATGGAACTGGCAAGGTGATTTATTCGCCGATTTCTTCTGTACAGGGACTGTTACAGACCTGACTTAAAATCTGTGGATTTTTATAGCTTAGTTATACAGTCATCCTTTGCATTCGAATAGGCTTACATGAGATACCATATATTATTGTTTTCAGAACTGCAGTTGTTGCGCTAAAGGAGCTCCCACGCCACGTTTGCTAGGCACCCAACGATTGACAGTTGACGAAACCTTCAGGGATATGTTCATCAGATTGGAACCAAATAGAAGAATGGGGAACGTACTATCGGAAGATACTCATAGAGATTTGTGCGTACAGCTCGATATCAAACAACCAGAGACCGGGGCTGACGTACGAGGACTGGCTGCTAACATCGGTCTCAGCAACAACACTATTGCAACGATCACTAGCAACGTGATTGAAAACAAATATCAAAGTATGTCAGATCTCGTAATCAATTTCTTCTTTTTTATTAGGAAGGGTTTACCAAAGCAGCAAACAGTGGATGACCTGAGAGAGCGTTTGATAGAAATCGGTGCCTCGACCGCTGCAAATTTACTCGAGGATGAAGTAAGCGCAACTCAATATACGTCTTTTGAGGAATCTTCGTTCGATGATAACGATGAACATCTCGCTGCACTTGCGAAAATGACGAGTAGTCGCGAAAGTTCGGCAGAAAGTAGAAAAATAACCACGCCTGACTCTGGAATCTCTAGTCCCATTGACGGAGAAAATCCTGCAAAGAAATAGAGAGAGAGAGAGAGAGAGAGAGAGAGAGAGAGAGAGAGAGAGAGAGAGAGAGAGAGAGAGAGAGAGAGAGAGAGAGAGAGAGAGAGAGAGAGAGAGAGAGAGAGAGAGAGAGAGAGAGAGAGAGAGAGAGAGGAGGGGAGGGAGATGGGGAGGGGAGGGAGATGGGGAGGGGGAGGGAGGGAGGGAGGGAGGGAGAGGAGGGAGGGAGGGAGAAGGAGGGAGGGAGAAAGAGAGGGGGAAGTAATGAATAAGTGAAAAAGAAAGTCTAGCAATTCCCAAAAATTAGTAATAATTTTAAACTTGGTAACTCTGGATAAAATTAATACTGTACGCTGTACTTCATAAACGTTTTGACTCAGCCGATCACATAACTATAATCTTCCAATGACCACAAAGCACGCAATTTTAAAAGTAATGGAAACAACAACTCACAGCATCCTCACAACTCTATGTAAACTAGTTTGTATACATATCATACAGTTCATGAGTATTGAAAAAAAGAAAACTGTATTCGTTGATTCATACAGTACAAAGCTGGAAACTACTGTACTGCTGCACAAACTTATCTAATTTTACAAGTACGCAGTTTAAAATAAAACTTAAGTTTGGCGAAATACTTTTTTTTTATTTTTATAGATATGTTTGTTATATATTTTTTATTCGCAAAATTTAATTCAAAGAGCTCATATATTTTTGATCTTCAGTGGCATTCCACAAGTTTGCACCAACATTTGTATTTTGCCGTCGAACAAGCGAAACCGAGACCATTTTTTTAAAATGATAAATGTTTGTTTTCTACGAATTCGTGAGTCTAGCTAACGTAGTCCACCATGTCAGTTGAATTTACCACGGCTCAGAATAGGGGCATGTACAATTCTAGATTGATATTGATACATGAATTTTTAAATAGGCCTGGTAGCATCATTTTGTGTCGGATTACTCGTTTTATTCGTTATTAAGACCTAGAGTTTATTTCGAAGTCTTTGTTGTTTGTAAGTTGACTCACTTTCCCGAACAGAAATAATGGCATAGCCCACCACTAGTAAAAAAAAAAGCCTCACTATAGCGTGATTTAGTACTCAAGATAGCAGTACGTAGTAAGCAAAGGAAAGCTTAGATTATTTGACATGCATGTATTTCGTATAGTGGCTCACAAGTACTGAACTGAATTAAATCTAAACCCGATTTTGTACATTCTTGACATCAGAGCACGTCCCCTGAGATCTTTGTGATCACAGTTAGCATTTATGCTAGTATTACCATACGTTGGAGAGCTCCCCCTACATCTATGGCATTACACTGAGACTTTGATATATAAACAGGATGTTATTTAAGTATTTGAGCTGTGGCTCGAGAGTGAAAATAGTAAATTGTGCCTAGTGAATATATATATATATATATATATATATATATATATATATATATATATATATATATATATACTGTATATATACTATATATATGTATATTAGATGTTTTCTCTTTTGCAAATCCTTTTGTCCAATTTTAAATAATTTTAAGAATTGCATAGTTTATAGCAAAAGTGCTACAGGTTGACTGTAAACTCAGGGATTCCATCAGTACCAACATTGTATATTTACCTGTGTAATTGTTGTATATAATGTGTTTGCCTGCTCCATTAAAGAAGCCACAATAATCACATCAATTACGTCACATGTTGGGAGATTTTGTAAATCGTGATGGGTCAATAACTTACAGGGTCATATTTATAACTAACAAGGCTCCAAGTATTAATCAAAGTTTTTCCATAACACATTTTACACTTGTGGCTTTAGCTTTATTGCACAATCCATCATTTTCTAAAGAGAAAGTAAAAGTGAACACTGACCCATAATATCAATATTAGATCACAAAACAACAGTTTGAAATATTGTGAAAATTATCACGTGCTAATAATACTTAACGATATCGAAGCTAAGCTTCATTTGATTGACATATGCTACCTTCAACGTGAACACACTTATTTCCACGTTGCATCGTTGTAAAAGACCAAAAATGTTTTCCAGGGGTGTCAAAGTGTCTTTGTCGTAGAAACAATATCACAGGAAGACGTTGATAACATGTGCATTTCAAATATCAAATTCAGCTGTGGTGTTATGTTTGAATATGATATGTCTATTAGTTGGGTGTATTTGAGACCTGACTTTAACTTACCTTATTTCAACAGATGTATACTACAGATTTAAGCAAACATTTGTTACTTTCTATTCAGTTACAGGAGATTTCTTCTTAGCTTGCAAATGCTACTGAACGATGTATCAAGATTAGTGAAACTGATCAATGACAGTGGTTTCGTGCCGAGATAGACACAATAAAGATAACACAAAAACATCCCTTACACAGTGTCTGCTTTGTATTGTGTTAATGATAAAAATAATTAATACAAATGTAACAAAATATAGAGCAGACTCTGTGAAAAGGGGTGTCTGTGTGTTTATCTTTAACGTGTATGTATCAACATGAAACCTTGTGATCAGTCTCACTGATCTTGATACATTGTTTATTAGCATTTGCAATTGCAAGCTAAGACGAAATCTGCTGTATTATAGTGAACATGACAGGGGTTGTTTTACAGTGATTCACTGTCATGTATGGTCAGGTACAAGACCAAGGTCGACTTGCATAACAAAATGTATAGGTTTAGTAATGTATGTCATTAATTTACTTGTATTGTTTAATTATCGGTATTACATATACTCTGAATGTGTGTAGTTGAACTCGATCAAGTGTATTTACATGAAATATATATTCTTAGATATTATTCCCAATATTTTTCTCCGTCCAGCCACGAAAAATACGAGTGACATTAGGGGGGATTTGTCACTACACGAGTTTCACAACTTGTAGTGACAACCCTTTAATTTGGTCACGAGTATTTTCAGGTTGAATGAAGAAAAATATTGAAGAAGAACATAATTATACCAGCGCCAGTAATATCAAAGAAAAATCAGGGAAAGTGATGGCAATTTTGAACGCTTTTACTCATATTTCGAACACAGCAGAATGAATGACGTAGACACGCGTTGTCGTGACGTAGGACAACCAGGATACATATTTTTGGCTTATGTATGGTGTAATATGTAAAGTATACATAGAATTGGGGGGGGGGGGATTGAATGTGTTTGTATATATAACTATTTAATACTATATTATAAAACAACTCTTGTTTTGTCTATATCAATATAAAGCTAGAATATTGTTGTGCATTGTGTTCTTGTCATGTAAATGTACAGCACTGTGGTGTACTTATAAATTAAATTCCGAGTGCATATACATTACATTGTGTATGTTTATTGCACATCACTGTGGCGTGCATATGCATTAAATTTCAGGGTATATTTACTTTCCAGTGTATATACATTGTGTATGTTTGCAATTGTACAGCACTGTGGTGTACATATTTTAATTAAATACCAATGTATATTTACTTTCCAGTGTACATATATTGTGCCTACCATATTTTACAGCTACGTAGTGTGTATTTGCATTAATGTTCAAGGTGCTTTTAGACTATGGTATCGTGCTTGTAACACTTAACACAGTACAACACACGTTACTTCATTATCTGAGAAACTACCGAAGATGTGCACCTAACACTGTTGTCAGAAATTGTTTCATAACCTACGTGTTGTCTATCTATCTGTCTGTCTGTCTGTCTGTCTGTCTGGCTGTCTGTCTGTCTGTCTGTTTATCTGTCTAGTCTGTCTGTCTGTTTATCTGTCTGTCTGTCTGTCTGTCTGTCTGTCTGTCTGTCTGTCTGTCTGTCTGTCTGTCTGTCTGTCTGTTTATCTGTCTGTCTGTCTGTCTGTCTGTCTGTCTGTCTGTTTATCTGTCTGCCTGTCTGTCTGTTTATCTGTCTGTCTGTTTATCTGTCTGTCTGTTTATCTGTCTGTCTGTCTGTTTGTCTACCTACCTGTCTGTCTGTCTGTCTGTCTGTCTGTCTGTCTGTCTGTCTGTCTCCCTAACATATATATTTAGGTGACAGTTTGAAACAAAGAAATGATGCAATGGACTTGTAAATATATCTGTGACAGCTTCCATCTTGTAATGATATTTACAGATACCTACTTTAAATGTGACTGACATTCAAAGGACATTGTATGTGTGTCGTACGTGAACTCATGCCTTACAATAAAAGTTTGAATTTAGCCAAATGTTGGCGAAATCTTATCTTCTTGTTGATTTAAATTTGTTATTGACTACCACACCACCAAATTCAGAGAGCTTTTGAGAGAACTTTGCTCCAAAAAGCATGCATGTTTATATTTCTCGGTTTGTTGAGAAAACGGTTATCAGTATGTAGTGAGGAAGATAGCTCTTTTATTGACAAATTACTGTATTTTAGTGAGGCCATGCATTTACTGTCAAAATTCTTCCATTGCTCAATTTGACAGTTTTGTTAGAAATATTTTAATTTAGGGGTACAAAATACATCCATTAAAAGTAAAATCAATTTTGTTGGATGAGAACTAAAATGGCGCGCCCAGCCCCCCCCCCCCCACCCCACCCCACCCCACCCCACCCCAACCTTGCCACTCCCATCCACAGACTAAAAGAATTTTTTATCTTACACTGAACAAGTGATCTTACCTTGTACAAAGGATAGTCTCGTATATTCTGGTTTCAAGAACATTTTGATTTTGGAGTTGAATATCTTATTTGATAAATCATATATTTAATAGGAATAATACTTTTCAAAACAGACCAATCTACTGAAGTAGTAATATCATAATGTACAACATGTATCATAACAGTTGTCAACAAAAATTATGTATATACCTGTTTTTGTTTGTTTCCTTGTCTAAAGTATGACATTTTGTCGGTGTCAGGGATCGTACAGGGTTTAGGCAATTAATCGCTGCCACGATAAGGACTGTACTGTATTAGTCAACTTCAACTATTTCGGACAGTTAATTATACACCGTGTTGCACCGTACAAGTACAAGGGGTTTGCACCGCCGCATATAACGCCCGGTATGTTTCTCTATCTCTTTTTCCAGTATCATAACATTTGACTTCTAAGAATGATGTATTAGCCTAGTAATGGTTCAATCCTATCCAGTACACAAATTTGTATAAATGATATCTGTGACGGTAGGAGGAACTGCGGTTAGATTTGAAAAAAAAATGTCTGACGTGAATGACGCGAATGGGGTATAGAATAACGTAACATCGTTTACACGTAAATACAATTCACTAGAGACATACAGTAAAACAGATCATGGTTGTTATTTGTTGAGAGACTGGTTGGCCAGATTCTGGTTGACAATGTTGAGAGACTGGTTGGCCAGATCCTGGTTGACAATGTCGAGAGTCTGCGGCTGTTTGTCTGGATCATTGTTTAATTGTCCATGTGTGCGTGTAGAGGACATACATGGCGTATTTGTCAATGTTTCAGTGTTTGGACATTGATCCTTCGTCATGTGTGTCAGCGATTTTTAACCCCCTGATAGCAGCTAGTACCAAGTGTGCTATACGCAAGGTCAATGGTTAATAACAGAAGTTAGTTTGGTATCACGTTGTCTATTCAGTGGGATTATCAAAAAGTAGTATTGATCTGAAGTAACACATACTTAGACTTGCTAATTTGTAGTTTTATAACCAACAAGATTTAGGTAGATATAACCAACATGAAACAAGTGACTGCAGTTGTAATTGGAGCTGGCGATAGGGGTACCAACTATGCTGCCTTTGCGTTAGATGTTCCTGAACGATTTAAAGTAAGTATGAAGCTCTATCCAATCTGTCTGTCTGTCCCCTCCCTCCCTCCCTCCCCCCCTCTCTCTCTCTCTCTCTCTCTCTATCTATCTATCTATCTATCTATCTATCTATCTATCTATCTATCTATCTATCTATCTATCTATCTATCTATCTATCTATCTATCTATCTATCTATCTATCTATGGCTGTCAATTTATAGACACACCAAGCCGAGTCAATACGTCCCCCTGTCATGTCATGTTGACTGTAATTTCAGACTTCTGAGCATAATTGAACTGAGAGCCTTTTAGGAAATATATGTATACTAATACTATATATGTCTGTCTGTCTGTCTGTCTGTCTGTCTGTCTGTCTGTCAGTCTTGCGAACTGACCCACAGGCACGCATCCTGATCTGCTGTTGAATGGGTGATGTATTTCTCCAATGACTACACGTATATATGCACTTTTGTAGGTGGATGTTTTTTTTTTCTTCTTCTGTTTGTTGCATTCATGAGATAATATATTGTCATCGTTACTTAACACCAATGTATCTGAATGTTTGACTATTACAATCATGGTAATTCAACATTTCTTAACACCAATGTATCTGATTGTTTGACTATTACAATCATGGTAATTCTACATTTCTTAACACCAATGTATCTGATTGTTTGACTATTACAATCATGGTAATTCTACATTTCTTAACACCAATGTATCTGATTGTTTGACTATTACAATCATGGTAATTCTACATTACTTAACACCAATGTATCTGATTGTTTGACTATTACAATCATGGTAATTCTACATTTCTTAACACCAATGTATCTGATTGTTTGACTATTACAATCATGGTAATTCTACATTTCTTAACACCAATGTATCTGATTGTTTGACTATTACAATCATGGTAATTCTACATTACTTAACACCAATGTATCTGATTGTTTGACTATTACAATCATGGTAATTCTACATTTCTTAACACCAATGTATCTGATTGTTTGACTATTACAATCATGGTAATTCTACATTACTTAACACCAATGTATCTAATTGTTTGACTATTACAATCATGGTAATTCTACATTTCTTAACACCAATGTATCTAATTGTTTGACTATTACAATCATGGTAATTCTACATTTCTTAACACCAATGTATCTAATTCTTTGACTATTACAATCATGGTAATTCTACATTTCTTAACACCAACGTATCTGATTGTTTGACTATTACAATCATGGTAATTCTACATTTCTTAACACCAATGTATCTAATTGTTTGACTATTACAATCATGGTAATTCTACATTTCTTAACACCAATGTATCTGAATGTTTGACTATTACAATCATGGTAATTCTACATTTCTTAACACCAATGTATCTAATTGTTTGACTATTACAATCATGGTAATTCTACATTTCTTAACACCAACGTATCTGATTGTTTGACTATAACAATCATGGTAATTCTACATTTCTTAACACCAATGTATCTGATTGTTTGACTATAACAATCATGGTAATTCTACATTTCTTAACACCAATGTATCTGATTGTTTGACTATTACAATCATGGTAATTCTACATTTCTTAACACCAATGTATCTGATTGTTTGACTATTACAATCATGGTAATTCTACATTTCTTAACACCAATGTATCTGATTGTTTGACTATTACAATCATGGTAATTCTACATTTCTTAACACCAATGTATCTGATTCTTTGACTATTACAATCATGGTAATTCTACATTTCTTAACACCAATGTATCTGATTCTTTGACTATTACAATCATGGTAATTCTACATTTCTTAACACCAATGTATCTGATTGTTTGACTATTACAATCATGGTAATTCTACATTTCTTAACACCAATGTATCTGATTGTTTGACTATTACAATCATGGTAATTCTACATTTCTTAACACCAATGTATCTGAATGTTTGACTATTACAATCATGGTAATTCTACATTTCTTAACACCAATGTATCTGATTGTTTGACTATTACAATCATGGTAATTCTACATTTCTTAACACCAATGTATCTGATTGTTTGACTATTACAATCATGGTAATTCTACATTTCTTAACACCAATGTATCTGAATGTTTGACTATTACAATCATGGTAATTCTACATTTCTTAACACCAATGTATCTGATTGTTTGACTATTACAATCATGGTAATTCTACATTTCTTAACACCAATGTATCTAATTGTTTGACTATTACAATCATGGTAATTCTACATTTCTTAACACCAATGTATCTGATTGTTTGACTATTACAATCATGGTAATTCTACATTTCTTAACACCAACGTATCTGATTGTTTGACTATTACAATCATGGTAATTCTACATTTCTTAACACCAATGTATCTAATTGTTTGACTATTACAATCATGGTAATTCTACATTTCTTAACACCAATGCATCTGATTGTTTGACTATTACAATCATGGTAATTCTACATTTCTTAACACCAATGTATCTGAATGTTTGACTATTACAATCATGGTAATTCTACATTTCTTAACACCAACGTATCTGATTGTTTGACTATTACAATCATGGTAATTCTACATTACTTAACACCAATGTATCTAATTGTTTGACTATTACAATCATGGTAATTCTACATTTCTTAACACCAATGTATCTGATTCTTTGACTATTACAATCATGGTAATTCTACATTTCTTAACACCAACGTATCTGATTGTTTGACTATTACAATCATGGTAATTCTACATTTCTTAACACCAATGTATCTAATTGTTTGACTATTACAATCATGGTAATTCTACATTTCTTAACACCAATGTATCTAATTGTTTGACTATTACAATCATGGTAATTCTACATTTCTTAACACCAATGTATCTGAATGTTTGACTATTACAATCATGGTAATTCTACATTACTTAACACCAATGTATCTAATTGTTTGACTATTACAATCATGGTAATTCTACATTACTTAACACCAATGTATCTAATTGTTTGACTATTACAATCATGGTAATTCTACATTTCTTAACACCAATGTATCTGATTGTTTGACTATAACAATCATGGTAATTCTACATTTCTTAACACCAATGTATCTGATTCTTTGACTATTACAATCATGGTAATTCTACATTACTTAACACCAATGTATCTGATTCTTTGACTATTACAATCATGGTAATTCTACATTACTTAACACCAATGTATCTGATTGTTTGACTATTACAATCATGGTAATTCTACATTACTTAACACCAATGTATCTGATTGTTTGACTATTACAATCATGGTAATTCTACATTTCTTAACACCAATGTATCTGATTGTTTGACTATTACAATCATGGTAATTCTACATTTCTTAACACCAATGTATCTGATTGTTTGACTATTACAATCATGGTAATTCTACATTTCTTAACACCAATGTATCTGATTGTTTGACTATTACAATCATGGTAATTCTACATTTCTTAACACCAATGTATCTGATTGTTTGACTATTACAATCATGGTAATTCTACATTTCTTAACACCAATGTATCTGATTGTTTGACTATAACAATCATGGTAATTCTACATTTCTTAACACCAATGTATCTGATTGTTTGACTATTACAATCATGGTAATTCTACATTACTTAACACCAACGTATCTGATTGTTTGACTATTACAATCATGGTAATTCTACATTACTTAACACCAATGTATCTGATTGTTTGACTATTACAATCATGGTAATTCTACATTACTTAACACCAATGTATCTGATTGTTTGACTATTACAATCATGGTAATTCTACATTTCTTAACACCAATGTATCTGATTGTTTGACTATTACAATCATGGTAATTCTACATTTCTTAACACCAATGTATCTGATTGTTTGACTATTACAGTCATGGTAATTCTACATTTCTTAACACCAATGTATCTGATTGTTTGACTATTACAGTCATGGTAATTCTACATTTCTTAACACCAATGTATCTGATTGTTTGACTATTACAATCATGGTAATTCTACATTTCTTAACACCAATGTATCTGATTGTTTGACTATTACAATCATGGTAATTCTACATTTCTTAACACCAATGTATCTAATTGTTTGACTATTACAATCATGGTAATTCTACATTTCTTAACACCAATGTATCTAATTGTTTGACTATTACAATCATGGTAATTCTACATTTCTTAACACCAATGTATCTGATTGTTTGACTATTACAATCATGGTAATTCTACATTTCTTAACACCAATGTATCTGATTGTTTGACTATTACAATCATGGTAATTCTACATTTCTTAACACCAATGTATCTGATTGTTTGACTATTACAATCATGGTAATTCTACATTTCTTAACACCAATGTATCTGAATGTTTGACTATTACAATCATGGTAATTCTACATTTCTTAACACCAATGTATCTGATTGTTTGACTATTACAATCATGGTAATTCTACATTTCTTAACACCAATGTATCTGATTGTTTGACTATTACAATCATGGTAATTCTACATTTCTTAACACCAATGTATCTGATTGTTTGACTATTACAATCATGGTAATTCTACATTTCTTAACACCAATGTATCTGAATGTTTGACTATTACAATCATGGTAATTCTACATTTCTTAACACCAATGTATCTGAATGTTTGACTATTACAATCATGGTAATTCTACATTTCTTAACACCAATGTATCTGAATGTTTGACTATTACAATCATGGTAATTCTACATTTCTTAACACCAATGTATCTGATTGTTTGACTATTACAATCATGGTAATTCTACATTTCTTAAGACCAATGTATCTGAATGTTTGACTATTACAATCATGGTAATTCTACATTTCTTAACACCAATGTATCTGATTGTTTGACTATTACAATCATGGTAATTCTACATTTCTTAACACCAATGTATCTGATTGTTTGACTATTACAATCATGGTAATTCTACATTTCTTAACACCAATGTATCTGATTGTTTGACTATTACAATCATGGTAATTCTACATTACTTAACACCAATGTATCTGATTGTTTGACTATTACAATCATGGTAATTCTACATTTCTTAACACCAATGTATCTGATTGTTTGACTATTACAATCATGGTAATTCTACATTTCTTAACACCAATGTATCTGATTGTTTGACTATTACAATCATGGTAATTCTACATTTCTTAACACCAATGTATCTAATTGTTTGACTATTACAATCATGGTAATTCTACATTTCTTAACACCAATGTATCTAATTGTTTGACTATTACAATCATGGTAATTCTACATTTCTTAACACCAATGTATCTGATTGTTTGACTATTACAATCATGGTAATTCTACATTTCTTAACAGATTGTCGGTGTAGCTGAACCCCGACAGTTTTCCAGGGAGAAAATGCAAAAGTTGCATCACATTCCTGATGATAAAGTCTTTTCTGAGTGGTCAGAATTAGTCAAGACTGAAAACTTGCAGATGTTGCCATAATAACAACTCAGGACCAAGGTCACAAGGTACTATTTTCAGATATAGAGGTTTTTTTTATTCATTTTAGATTCTCAAACTTTTGAATTCATTTGACATAAATATTGTATTCGGCTTGCAATGCGAAAACACTCCCCTTTCCTTCAGATTTATCCGTCGTATTCTATAGCGAAGTATGGCCATTGGACTTACCCCACCCCCAGTCAAACCACACCTACCCGTGTTTCAATTCCAGGTGCTCACATTGGCCCACAATCAGTTTCCTTTCTGTAAAACATGGCCCTCCAAATGTCCAAATATTTCAAAAATATGGGTTAATAAAATGCTGTCAGGGACCCGAGTCTGAGACTTAATGGTAAGGACTATATCACCCCCCCCCCTCCCCCACTGACACCATATAGAATGTTATTAATGGAATTGGTTGTTTGCCACTACTGCCATCACCTTGGATTTGTTTGAAGGCAGTATATTATTTAATCCATGTGCTTTGCAGCTTAAAGGCCAGGGTTTCAATCCCAGGTTCTCACATTACTGTTATCTTATCAATGGAGCCATAAGGATTACATAGGATCATTCTTTTGTTCTGGACCAACTTGTTGAATACCTCTGGCAGACAACCGAACTGGGCCAGTATAACCATTTAATACCTTTCCCTCGACACCTTATGGAAACACAATGTACAAATGTACATTCGAACATTTTTTGATGTCACATGAAAAGCGACAGACGACACTTTTAGTTAGAATACAAAAGTAAAGGTGAAGGGTTATCAGAGGCGAATGTTTGCACCCACATAAAGCGTCCTGCAAACCAAACACCTGTCAATGTTTTCCATTGTCTTCATAACATGACTAATGTTTTATGTCACAAATACCGTGGAGAACTGACACCCCTTCCTCAATCCCATTCCTGATCATTTGGTATCTTTTATTTCAGGCCCCAGCCATATCATGTGCTAATATGGGCTACCATTTACTGCTGGAGAAACCCATGGCAGTAAGTATACAATAGACAGCCATAGGGTATAAGTATTGATAACAACACAAGTACATGTAGTTAATTAGCATATTATTTTTAGATTTTACCAATGTAATATAGGATCCCTCTAGCCCTCTGAAGTGTCAGAAAACGTTGTTTTTTTTGTATAATTCTGAATGGTTTGTGTAATGCGTTACCATAGTGACTAATAAAGATATATCTTCAGCTATGAAAATGATATAATATTACAATACTGTTACATGTAATTCTCTCTCTAACGTCTATGGTGTAATCATTATGCATGTAATTCACACAGGCTCTTATAACGCACAAGCAGTTTTCTTTCATTTTCGCAAGCCGGAGATATTTCTAAAATGAGGCTCGTTAAGAACGTTGCCGTAAAACAGGCGGTGGTTTGCGACGATGTTTTCTTTATCTCCTGTAAGGGAAGGTAATGCTATACTTTTGTCTGTCTGTCTGTCTGTCTGTCTGTCTGTCTCTGTCTGTCTGTCTGTCTGTCTGTCTGTCTGTCTGTCTGTCTGTCAGTATGTGAACATGATATCGCAAAAACTACTTTATCGATTCTAATGAGACTTGCTACACATCTTCCATATGATAATGACAAGAACTGGTAAGATTTTAATAGTAAACGCCCAATGTACTCAGTACATTGTTTTTCTATAATATTAGTACCTCCGTTGCAGGTAACAGAAGAAGATTGCCGTGAAATAGTAGTGGCATGCGAGAAGAACAGAGTTATGGTTGCTGTGGCACACGTACTCAGATATTTCCCACCGATAATCAAAATCAAGGCAAGTAATTTAGAAGCGAAGTCACAGTTTATACCAGAAATCATTGACAGTCGTGTGCGTTAGTCGTCGGTCTTCAAAATTACATGAAACTATTAGTACTATCTATCTCATAATTATACTAGTTTACTTATTCTAATATTAACCAAGCAAATACTATTAAGCGACTATCGGCAGTCTCATTTGGGAGAGATTACAGTTGGCTTCTCAGTACTATATGCAAGAGATGGACGCGTGTAAAATGTACACAAACACAAACACAAACACAAACACAAACACAAACACAAACACAAACACAAACACAAACAACATCATTATTTTATTCATTCCAAAATTTCAGGAATTAATTGACAGTGGTGCAGTTGGGGACGTTGTGAATATCCAACATACAGAACAGGTGAGCTGTTGATAACTGAATTAACGAAATAGGGGCAGTGCAGATATTAAAGCACAACTGTAACTGTTGTTACAGTGGTGGTAATAGGAGTTATGGACCGCCGAGGTACCCTTGTAACATGGGTCTTTCTCTTCGGAATGACAGTGCACCCTTTGAAACAAAGCAACATAATGATTTTTTATATAAATTATCCTTAGTCCAATACAAAATATTGCCAATTTGACAATTCACACTTTCCAAATAAATGGATCACCTGTCCACACTGCAGTTTGTGAATTTTCATGATTTTCTGTTTTATATGTTTACTACCAGGCCGGATTTTCGCTTTTTGCCCATGCATATGTTAGAGGCGACTGGAGGAAAGAGGAAAGCAGTACGTTTTCCCTGTTGTCAAAATCATGTCATGATATCGATCTCTTGAAATACTGGATGGGAAATGTAAGGTAGGTTATCAACTCTATACTAAGGACATCTTTGGGTCATTTCCTTGTACGCATGTCTTACATCATGTTAATGTCTGAATGTCTCAATCGTACAAAACCCTTAAAAGCAGTCATGTGTTCGTTCAAATTGTTGATCCATCAATAAACTCTCTCTCGAGGTATAGATAACCATTGTGACTACCGGTCCTTGTGACCAGTTCGGAAGACATTTCCGAACAGTATTGTACAATCTCTCTCTCTCTCTCTCTCTCTCTCTCTCTCTCTCTCTCTCTCTCTCTCTCTCTCTCTCTCTCTCTCTCTCTCTCTCTCTCTCTCTCTCTCTCTCTCTCTCTCTCTCTCTCTCTCTCTCTCTCTCTCTCTCTCTCTCTCTCTCTCTCTCTCGCTCGCTCGCTCGCTCGCTCCCTCCCTCCCCCCCTCTCTCTCTCTCTCTCTCTCTCTCTCTCTCTCTCTCTCTCTCTCTCTCTCTCTCTCTCTCTCTCTCTCTCTCTCTCTCTCTCTCTCTCTCTCTCTGAAATTGTAAACACATGTACAATGTAAACGGATGCATACAGGGATAATTGATATCAATTTTCATAAGCATATAACTCGTGTTTCTATTTGTTATGAAATTGTTACAAACGGTCCCGTATACTTAGTTGTTTGTTGTGGTTTTTTCCCAAATTAGTTGTACGCACGTATCATCCTTTGGCTCTCTGCAACATTTCAGAAAGAAAAATAAGGTAATTCTAATTTATGTTTTAACACAACTTTTGATCTTGCCTTTTGGTTTCAGAATCAGATAAATTATATGTGAATAAAATGATTTTCTATCCGACTCACTGTAAATCATAGACGCTATTCATATATTTTTTCGTTTATATATGTTGTATATATTGAGGCGGTGCCTCTCTACAAACTATAAAATGATATTCATAAGGACATTGTATTCTAACTCAGCCAACAGGTGCCAGCTCCAGATGTATGGATTGTACCGTTGAAGCTGACTGTCCGTATTCTGCCAAGAAACACTACATTCCTCAAATTCAACAGGTTCGTCTACAAGCTATGGTTACATTCACTATACTGTACATGCATATTTCAATTGATAATTTCTGGTGATTATTCATTATTTTTATCCAGTGACTTCTTATGACACCTGTTAGAGAGCCATATGCACAATGGTTAAAACTGAACGTTTTTTTGTACACATGTGCTCTAGCCCTAGACTGAAAGATCAGCCGTTTTGTAAGCTCTTTTCTCATCCGTTTCCACGGGTCCCCGAAAACGTATTTTTACAGTCTGTTCCAGCCAATAGCCAAAACGATATGCAAATTAAGCAATTTACCGAGCAAATGATGTTCTAATTCATCTCCTCGTAGTACCCAGCGTACAAGTATCTTGAACAGACTAAAATAGTTGATGATCAAATACGATCAAAGTTGACCATCTTGCAAGACTTTTTTGTTGTTGTTTTACTGCTGAACACGGCATGATTGTTATTGGGGGAAGTCTCATAATCTGAGTAAATAAAACTCGCTCTTCAATCACAATCCTGCTGTGTTCAGTAGTAAAAGTGCTCAACTATTGAATAAATTAAGCAACAAGCCAACTTGCCAAATGATCGACTTTGATCGTATGTTATATGTACAGCCGCCTGGCGAACTCTCCTTGTTTTAGCTATAAATGTATATGTTATGTACAGTCTTCTGGTGAACATCCCCTATTTTATAGCTGTAATATATACCGTATATATGTTATGTAGTCTTATGGCGAGCACTCCCCAGTTTTAGCTGTAAACAACTCTCCATCTTGAATTTCTGTCTACAGGGAAACACGGGCTGGCCTGTGTCTGTTGTATGTCGTGTTCCTGTTCCTGACATAGAGAACGTTACCGATGCGCTAAAACACGGACCATATGGACGATGTGTCTATGAATGTGACAACGATGTTTGTGATAATCAAGTTGTCAACTTCAACTTTGAGGGCGGTAGAACAGCATCTTTCACTATGGTAGCATTTACCGAGCTTGCGAGCAGAAGAAAAACAACTGTGTATGGCACTAAGGTACGAGTATATAGTTGTAGAACATTTTGAAAAACCACTCGCTGAGCTAGATTACTCATCTTCATCTCTAAATTGAATTACTAGTATAAAGAATGTCATATGGTGAGGAGCGAGGGACAGTAGTACTTGACAAATCTTTGTCACTGTGACTTGTGAACTAATATACTCTATTCACAGATGGTCATGAGACAAAATAATGTCGTTATAAGGTATTTACGATCAATATTAACATACCATCACTCGTGTTTGCACTTCAAAAGGTGCAAACACCGGTGGTAGTATTTTTGACTTTTCGTAAATATTTAATACGCCATTATTTTTACATCATGACCATCCTTAATTGAATAGAATATTAGTTCCCAAGTGACTAGTTTTTGGTCATGTAAGCACATTCTTAGTAAGCCTTAAGCTTGTGCATACGGGAACTTGAAGTTTTAAACTTTGTCTGTTACTTTTTTCAATAAATTTAAATAACTTTGGGGTACATTCTTGTATCACCACGAGTAAGATCGAAACACATAGGATCCTTCGTCATGGATGATTCCTAACGAGTACTAATAGTGTACTAAAAATAACTAGTTCGGGTTTGATGAGAATATATCAGAAAGAAATTTTAACATATATACACACTAAATTCATGGGATGAACAATCGGAATTGCTGAAATGTTACAGCCTTTACAACATGGGTATGCAGTTTCGATCAGATGCTATATCAAGTTCCGGTGAGACTGACAACGAGGTAATTAATACAGCATTTCCTTCCAAAGTCCCTGCAAAGTGTCAACATAAAAACTTTGTGGCACGGTCTCACTGAACTGATATCTTGTATTTATAGAAACTGCATGCTCATTGTGTATATTCTGTTTATTTAAGTAACCCATGGCCATATTCAAATGCCAATATTTTGCAGGGAGAGATACGCTCTGATGGTATGGATGTGTATCTGTTTGATTTCAACAAAAAGGAAACAGAAAAATATAACTGTGATGCAACACCACCAATAGAGACAACACTGGGTGCACATAGCTTTGCTGATTATCATTTTATGGATGCATTTGTTAAAGCCATTGCAGTAAGTGTGTGAGAAACAAACAGTCCAGGGATTAAGATTCAGCGACTGTTACCAACTGATATGTATTCCTATCTAGTTGGTGGATCAAACTTGTGGATATCACTCCAGACATGCTGTCACTGCCAGAAGATCTAAAACTTGATCTCAAAGTTTCATTATCATGCCCCTATATTTCCCTGTGTTGTCTTGAAGACTTATTTCTTACTGGTTACTGATAGGTCAGTGTTAGTGTCAATCAACTTGGGTGGATTAGGAAAGTAACTGTCTCAATCCGTCATCGGGAAAAACATATGCCCTTTTACGGCACTGTGTCGGTCGTAAAACCAACTGCCTTTTTATTGTTCAGTCTTCCTCGTAAAACTACATGCCGTAACCGTCCACATTGATTTTCATGATGGTCTTTGACTTTTAGCCTGGACTTCTTTCTTTAAGTTCAAATAGGAAATTGCTAAATAACTTCGGAAGTTTTGTACTGAGAGACAGTCAATTGATTCAGAAGTGTCTGTCTGCACCAGGTATCAATATAAACAAGCTTTTATTGATTAAGTAGGACACTGAATTTTGATTTTCACTTTCATCAAGGTCAAATTGCAATTTAAGCAATATAAGGTCGCACACATTACATTACCAAAAGGTAAACTTTCTGATAAGATAAAGCCAAACTATTTGTTTTTGAATATTTATTTTTATTTCCCTTCACAGACTAATGATGTATCTGGAATCAAGACCGGACCTCAGGATACACTAGCCAGTCATATTCTAGTCTTTGCTGCTGAGAAATCAAGAAAAGAAAACAGAGTTATTACAATAAATGGAGATTTAACTTATCAGTAATATAACGAAACACAACGATATGGTCGACATCAATGTCAATATTATTGTATTCAGCTCAACTCCAATGTACATTTTGTCACATAAAAATGACACAAGAATGTCAAAATTGTAAGAAGACCCACATTTAATTTCAGTGGTCGCCTGAGACACATGTCCAAACGAAGTGGTTTTTCTTTGTTTGTATCCGTGGCTCCGAATGTCTTCTTACGTCTAGCTCGATGAGGCGTTGAAGTGAAGCTTCAGAATCAAACGAAGCCACCCACAGCCAGGGGTGAAGAGAGATGTTGAGATTCGAAGCCACAGATACCTGTCAATTTCTGTTCAAATACAAAGTTTTGTAAGTTTTTGAGCGTCCATAATTACTGGTAAAGTGTTCGTAGCATGGGACCCCGAGGCATGCGTATGTCTACTAGACGACTACTGTACTAATAGATGTTCTCAGTTCTATTGTATTTTGTTAGTGACAGTGTAATTTGTTGTTAAAAACACCAAAGCATTTTGAGAGAGAGAGAGAGAGAGAGAGAGAGAGAGAGAGAGAGAGAGAGAGAGAGAGAGAGAGAGAGAGAGAGAGAGAGAGAGAGAGAGAGAGAGAGAGAGAGAGAGAGAGAGAGAGAGAGAGAGATTGACTGTTTGAACAAAATCAAACCCTAGGAGCAGTCGTTTACCTTGTACTTTTGCAAAATTGTTCACTTCATTCACCAGCCACACCCCCTCGAGCTCCCTACGGATGATTATGGTGACGCTGTCTTCTCCACTGCTTCAAAGTATCTCCAAGACTAGTGTAGGTTTAACAGTCCAATATGAGGTTTCCCTTTGCAAAGCCCTGATCATATTTATTTGTAAAAAATCACTTTTTATGTATCGATGCTGATGTCGCCACTGTTATTTTAATGCATAATAATTGTGCCGTACAGCGGTTGTACATCTCCAGAATGTGGTTATCATGTATATTTAAAATTATATATATATATATATATATATATATATATATATATGTATATATATATATATGTATGTATATATATATATATATATATATATATATATATATATATATATATATATATGTATGTATGTATATATATATATATATATATATATATATATATATATATATATATATATATATATATATATATATATTTACTATTACGCTCTGCAACTACGGTATAGAGCACTGTTTTAGCAGATTGATACTCACCGAGTTATATATATGTATATATATATATATATATATATATATATATATATATATATATATATATATATATATATATATATATATATATATCTAGTTTTGATAGTTCTGGAACTCTTTCACGCATAGCTATAGTACGATCATCAGACAACGATAATGAACTGTACTTGTCTTTTAAGAAATCCAACACCACCTCCGCCATATCTTCTATTGAAGAATGTGTCAACGATATTAAGAAATGGATGACGCAAAATAAACTGAAGTTAAATGATTCTAAGACAGAAGTCATTTTAATTCGTTCCAAATTTGATCATTCGCCGTTGCCTCTCACTTCCATCAACATATGTTCAAGTGTTATTGAAACTACTTCATCTGCGAGAAACATTGGTGTC
This sequence comes from Glandiceps talaboti, assembly GCF_964340395.1. Classification (NCBI taxonomy): domain Eukaryota; kingdom Metazoa; phylum Hemichordata; class Enteropneusta; family Spengelidae; genus Glandiceps; species Glandiceps talaboti. The sequence goes on from NC_135553.1 coordinate 16,261,354, forward strand.
ATATTTGATGACAATTATACATTTCAACAACACATAATTACCACCTGCCGCACCATTCACTTCCTCCTTCGTAAAATTGGACACATCAGGAAATACCTCTCTCAGGATTCTTGTGCCACCCTCGTCCATGCTGTCATATCATCGAAGCTGGACTATTGTAATTCCTTACTATATGGTCTGCCTGACGTTCACTTACAGCGCTTACAACGTGCCCAAAATACGGCAGCTAGGATTATTACGCGCACCAGGAAATTCGAACACATAACCCCTATTCTGAAACAACTTCATTGGCTTCCAGTATCTCATCGTATTGTTTTCAAACTTCTGCTCTTCACTTATAAAGCCCTAAATGGAATATCTCCACAATATCTCAAGAACTTAATTACACCTCGTTCTTCATTACGCACTCTTCGTTCATCGGATAAATGCCTTCTGCATACACCCAAATGGAATCTGGTTTCCTATGGTCGCCGTTCCTTCTCTTCAGCAGCTCCTGAACTTTGGAACTCTCTACCCCTGGACATTAAAACCTCTCCCAATGTTAACATTTTCAAAAGACGCTTGAAAACCCACATATTTCAGAGAGCTTTTTCATCTCCTTTCTAACTCTAAGCGCCACTGAACATTGTTTTCTTTGGATATTTGGCGCTATATAAATTTATTAGATAGATAGATAGATAGACAACTGATAATATAATATAGTATAATATAATATAATATAATGTAATATAATATAATATAATATAATATAATATAATATAATATAATATAATATAATGTAATGTAATACAGTTGTCTGATGATCGCACTATGCGTGAAACTCCGAGTTACAACCAAGAAAGAGTTCCAGAACTATCAAAACTATTGCGCTCTGCCACTGCGGTATAGAGCACTGTCTTAGCAGATTGATACTCACCGAGTTATATATATATATATATATATATATATATATATATATATATATATATATATATATATATATATATATATATATATATATATATATATATATATATATATATATATATATATATATATATATATAATAGAAATAATATAATATGAAATATAATATAATATAATGTAATACAATGTAATACAATGTAATATAATGTAATATAATGTAATGTAATATATAATTCACGTGTTGTCCCTAGCTTCTATAATTCTTGGCGGTTCATTTTGGGGGCCATGACATGTATGAGAGCACGAAGGAGAGGGGAGGGGTGCGATTTATCTTTCTCCTCAGATCCCCCACCCCCCATCAGCTCGTTCCTCTACCTGCAGATTATGTATAAGTTAATCTGTTGTTGCGCGATGGGGTCTCTGTTTATATAATTATAATTGAGTAGTGTGTTGTAGTGGATCAATTGTCACAGCTATACAAAAGAGAACACTAGAGGTCAACACAGGGTCCAAACCCGGGGTTCAAGACCTTGACACGAAGACAGCGTATTGAACTGCCATATTACTGACACACATGGAGCTATTGGAAACTGGAAAGCCTCTTGCTACCTGAACCATTGGTAACATCAAGATTGAAGATTAATAGAAGCTAGCCGCTGCAGTATTGGTCAACTAAGTAGACAAGAGTGTCTAACGCCAGACTTTGTTACACCCTAACATCGACATACACAATTCTCAAATTATGTACCACAGTGGTAAGTCCAAATGTTCGTATACGTCAGTGTGTCTACACATATCTTGCACCGAATTCGTCGGAGCGCGGAGCCATATCATTTCAAAATAGTCGGCGATTCCTACTGAACTTGAAGGGGAGTTTAATAGGAAGTCTAGATCCAAACTACAGATTTATTTGGAATTTACATGCAATCCATATAACAAAAACAAAAAACTTTTGCAAATGTTAAACGTCTGTACGTAAAGACCCGGAACAGTTCCACACAGTCGATTCAAGTGTTTCTATTTTCGGATCATACAGTAAGCAGAACACACCAATTACCCTGCATGTTTGTAGAGCTTACATTGATACGACAACCAGTGATAACCCAGACCAATACATGTACATGTACATAATGCCAGATAGGACTTTGAACCAAGCTAGACGATAACGTCAATTATCAAGATAGATGGCCATGGGGGAATGGCGTGTCATATCACCAGTACACTGTGTGATGTGTATTTAAACGCCATCAGTAGGGTGGACGTCTCAGGTTGTAATGTGTTAAAGAAACCAAGGTTAAACATTTGAATACAATAAACCTGCACAATCAATCAATGTAACGCTGTCGCGTTCCAGTGATGGGATGTGACGTGACGTGGGGTCATGACACGAGGTTATATGTGTTAACTCAGCCGTCGATGGAGTGAAAAATCAGATTTAAACTGAATGCCAACCGTAAGGCAATCACTAATTATGCAAACTACTCATTAAAGGTAAAAGTTGTATCAACAAAGTTCATAGGACAGGTGCATATTATTATGGTTTATATATGTACCATATTTAAATATTATATGAAATTTGAACCTTGAATTTTTAAGATACAGCCTAGTTACCTAAAATCGTTAATTATGCAAAATTTTCATTAAAACTGTAAGCTATATCAACAAATTTTACTTTGATATGGTTAACATTGTGTACTAAATGATATTGAAATTCAAGTATGCATTCTTAAGATACATCCTAATTACTGAAAATAATTAATAATGCAAATTAGTCATTAACACTGTAAGGTACATCAACAAACTTTATAGGGCGTATGGACTTTGTTATGTTTAAATGTTTAATATATGTAGTAAATTATATTAGATTTGAAGTATGCAGTCTTACGATATATATAGCCTAATTACAGAAACTCATTAATTATGTAAAATAGTCATTAACACTGTAAGGTACATCAACAAACTTTATAGGACATATGCAATTTGTTATAGTTAACGTATGTAATGAATTATATTGAAATTGAAGTATGGTTTCTTAAGAAATAGCCTAATCACCAAAAATAATTAATTATGCAAATTATTCATTAACGCTGTAAGGTACATCAACAAACTTTATAGGGCGTATGGACTTTGTTATGTTTAATATATGTAGTAAATTATATTAGATTTGAAGTATGCAGTCTTACGATATATATAGCCTAATTACAGAAACTCATTAATTATGTAAAATAGTCATTAACACTGTAAGGTACATCAACAAACTTTATAGGACATATGCAATTTGTTATAGTTAACGTATGTAATGAATTATATTGAAATTGAAGTATGGTTTCTTAAGAAATAGCCTAATCACCAAAAATAATTAATTATGCAAATTATTCATTAACGCTGTAAGGTACAGCAACACATTTTATAGGGCAAATGCACTTCGTTTTGTTTAATGAGTATAACTAAATTATATTGAAATTGAAGTATGCAGTCGTGAGATATTACTTAATTAGTTGATTTCATTGATATGCAAATTTCTCTAATTAACATGAACAGATCTCGCTCATTGCTATTATCATTATATGTTTGCGTTTCTAGGCCTCAGGCTCATATGCAAAGTTTACAAAATAGAAAGAGAGAGAGAGAGAGAGAGAGAGAGAGAGAGAGAGAGAGAGAGAGAGAGAGAGAGAGAGAGAGAGAGAGAGAGAGAGAGAGAGAGAGAGAGAGAGAGAGAGAGAGAGAGAGAGAGAGAGAAATTGATTGTTTGAAGAAAATCAAACCCTAGAAAGTGTTAGTCTGGCACAGCTATAAAAAACACTTAGTCTGGCACAGCTATAAAAAACACAGTCTGGCACAGCTATAAAAAAAACGCTTAGTCTGACTGAAAAAATATATATATTACATAGTATTTAGTTTTGGAATTTCTCACCCCATAGCTTTTTATACATATTCACACAAATTGAGCAAGATATTTGAATTAGCAGTATTCATTTAAAAAATTAACTTATTGTAATTTGGTTGGTTGTTAACATTGATTGGTAAGAGTTGGTTTCCAAGGTGATCATATACTGGAAAATTAAAAGAAAGTGTAACCCACCTTCGACATCCCCTAAGTTACACAAATAGAATATATTATGAGAATCAATACCATGATGCCGTCCTTGTGCTATGGCCAAAGACAAAGACGAACATCTGAAACTTATCAAAGCCTGAATAAATTTATGACTACAATTCAAAGATAAATATTTTTCAGGTTTAAGTACACTTTTAAAAATACAGTAAGTTCATAAATTGGGGTTTCTTCTCAACTGTCCAGCCCATATCAACTAGAGTTACTGTATTGTCCACAAGTTTGGTCACCCCATCGGCATAAATTCCTCAACTACCTTTATTCTGGAAAATCGTTCCCTGTTAAAGGAGTAAACCTCGATTACAGTAATCTTTGTCAGTATTTTAATATTCAAAGTCTTCAATCTCGTAGGAAATTGCTGGATGCAGTCTTTTAAATATAAATGCTTAAATGTCTCTTTTAACTCAGTGTATATTGCTGCCAATGTTCCGTTTCATGTGCCATCCAGGAATCTCCGTTCCCAATACACATTTAAAATGGCACGTTTTAATTCTACTCAAAGGAAAAACTCGTTTTTACCTAGGACCTCCATTTTTATCAACACCTTGCAAAACACTAACATATTTTCAAGTCTCAGTACTTAGAAAATATGTCCTAAATGAAATAGTTGATGTCTGAACTTAACGCAATTTCGGTAATTTTTACCTTCTTTTAATTTATTTTATTTCTATTTTTACTAGTTTTGTAAATATTGTATGTATTTTAGTCTTTCCAATTTCAGAGTTTCTGTAAATTGGGTAATCCTGTAGACATCTCAAATAAATAATAAATAATAATAATAATAATAATAATAATAATAATAATAATAATAATAATAATAATAATAATGATGATGATGATAATATAGTTGCTTGCAAACATCAGAAACCCTAACAGTGATATTGTCCAGAAATACTTTCTCATTGCCAATCTCTAGAGCAATCCATGCATAGCCGAAACCGTATGATCTCTACTGAGTAGCTTTATCCAGTATCTTATGCAACGTCGCAGAGGATTGGCAAAATCATGGAATCGAACATTCTGAAATGTAATTTAAGTGGTATCTGAACAACTCTTCTGCTTGCACTAAGTAGACTATTTAAAGATTTGTTGGCTTGACATGTTAGAGTGGCGACTGCTTTAGTCCAGACATTTCTTGATGATAGGACGAGCTCTAAAAATTTGTAACATGGGACTGTTTCAATCAAAATTGTATCAAAAACCTTTGAAAAAATTACAACTTTTGTTTTAAATTAACTTTCATATACCACTTTCTACAAAAGTTAGACAGTACAGAAAAAATGATTGCCCTATCTGTATACGGTGGGATTAAAAGAAATCCTGACGTCATTGATAGTCGAATGGTAAGTGAGTACATTCACAACCTTGTATGGGTGATAATTGTCATTTAATGCTGAAATGGGGAAGTTTTAATAAACAAATTCTGCATACTAAGCCAGGATATTAAGTTTACTTATGACTTTTAATTGCCGACACCTTGAGTAATGTGACAAAACACACACTTCATAATACTAACAAAAACTTTAATTTTCGACACAAAAACGTACAATCTTTACAACTAAAACACCTCACCACAATGTACACACTCACTTACTGTTTTTCTATCCGACCACTGCTAGGATGAGAAACATAACAAATCAATAGGGTGGCCCTCACCCAAATGCAATTTGCTTTGTAATAACCTTCTCTCTCTCTCTCTCTCTCTCTCTCTCTCTCTCTCTCTCTCTCTCTCTCTCTCTCTCTCTCTCTCTCTCTCTCTCTCTCTCTCTCTCTCTCTCTCTCTCACTCACTCACTCACTCTCTCTCTCTCTCTCTCTCTCTCTCTCTCTCTCTCTCTCTCTCTCTCTCTCTCTCTCTCTCTCTCTCTCTCGATCTTGACAACTGTACACTCTTGATTGATATCTTGTAGACAGAAGACTCCGTGATTCAAGCTGCTCAGACAATAGTTACAGACAGACTACATGCAAATAGGAAATATTGAAAGTGTCATCAAACCATCATCACTATGGAAACCAAAAACAGCAAACTATTCATCTCCGTTGTACATACATTGGTGTGTTTATTCGGAATGGCGACTTGGATGAGTACTAGTGGGCTTATGTTACAATTGCCAATAATGGTGAACTATCTTCCAGAAGGCTGGGCCTTAGGCTCTTATATCATACTGATTAATCAATTGGCAAGCATTGGAGTCATCGCTTTCTGCATAGCTCAATGCTTTACATCGAAAAGGGTTGAAATTCCTACCAATTATGTAATACTTTCAGTAGAGATGTTGGCATGTATTATGCTTGCATTGTTCTGGGACCAGACTTCGGGTACTACGGAAAGAGAAGAGCACAGCACTACCTTGCTGATAATTTGTGTCTTTATGGCATTGGGAAATAGCACGTCATGTCTTTCATTTTTAGCATTTATGACATTGTTTCCAAATGTTTATATGGGACCATTCTTTGTCGGTGATGGATTGAGTACCTTTGTTCCGAGTGTCTTAGCTCTTATACAAGGTGCTGGCGGTAATCCAGAATGTCGTAATATTACAATTATCAATAGTACTGTTATTGGAAATGTGTCGATAAATACAACATACCACGAAACTGAATATTACTATCCACCGCCACGATACTCCGTTGAAGTGTATTTCGTCCTCATCGCCATTTTACTGTGTATCAGTTTATTATCACACTCTATGTTGGCACATATGCCTATAATTACCAAGATTCATCTCAGGGAGGACGAAAACTCTAAGCCAAAGCATGCAAAATCCACTCGTTGGAGTTCGTCTACTGAAATTAGCACAGAAACATCAAACCTTTACTCATCTCAATCAACGCCAAAACAATACGATACAGACAAAACTTTGTACAAAGACAAAGAAAAGACTGAGAATACAGTAATGCAAAATGAAAATACAGACCCAAGCTTACGAAATGAAGATGCACCTACTGAGGCTGAACCATTACTAAAGAAATCCCGAAGTGTATCACTGTGCAGACGAGATTGGATCTACCTATTAACTATGCACGGATGGTCATGTGCAATGACAAATTCTGTTATGCCTTCGATTCAGGCTTATTCAACTCTGCCCTATGGAAATGCCACCTATCACTTTGCAGTGACATTAGGACTGGTGATGATGCCAACAGCAAGTTTATGTGTACATTGGTTACCGGCCAAATCTAACGTCTCTATCGGAGTTCTCAGCACTATGGCCACACTTGTTGCAAGCTATATCATCTACATAGGTCTGACAAGTCCATACCCTCTATTATGCGGCAGTATATGGGGACCAATTCTATCAGTAAGTGTGTGTTGTCTAATTTTCAGAGTCTTGGCTCTCTGGCCTGACATTAGTTAGGCTATGGGATTATAAACTATGTATGTAACAAAAGAAAAACAGTGTACATTAAAGTAAGTAGTGACTCTATTTGCTATTCAGTGAAATGAATCTTAGTTATGTTGGATACACCCTAAACAAGAATTAATAGACTATCAAACTTTCTGTCAGCAATTTTCAAATGACTTTACTAAGTGTATATAAGCAAATTGCACTCATTTACATATGGCCACACAGTCAGCAATAACTCGTGTACTTATCAGAGAATAAATATTACTTTTTAAAAGTGGTATTGCAATAACTGGCGCTTGAGGTGACCATGATAATGCTAATATTTGACATACATGCACTACCTGTAGTATTTTAAGTATACGCGTGCGCGCGCCACACACACACACACACACACTGTACACCTTCATTTGCCAACAGGTTGCTATGAGAGATCTTTACCATACATCCTGTCATGTGAGCAGCTCAAGTGTTACTGTATGCTCTCTTATATATTTACAATTTATTTTGCAGGTTACGTCATGGATTCTCTTCTATTTTCTATTCACTTACGTGAGGGTGTCCGTAGGAGTCCTTTTCAGAGAGGAGGGTCATACAGCTCTGCTTTGGTATGGTGGTGTAATAATAATTGCGTCATTCCTTGGAGCTGTAGTAACTTTCCCTATGATAAATGTCCTACATTTATTTCAACCAAACGATCCCTGTGAATTTACATGTTATTAAAACGTGCACTGGAGTGGGTACCAGGTGTCTGTGATCTGAAATGGTGTCTTCAAGAATACAAATAACTTGGTGTGGACTTATTTTCTGAAAGTGACCTCTTGACTAGCTGCAGCAAAGATAGCAAAAATATCAAAAGAGTGACTGTTATAAAATGAGTAGAAAAGACAAGATACCGTCTTTCCATTGGACAAATCTGAATAGATCCACCATTAGCAATACATTAAGTATCAAAACAAGCTGATGAATAGTTTTTGAGATGGTATTCTAAACATGAATTATGACCAAAACAATACATGACATAGGCACTATAACATCTTGCCAAATAAACAGGAATACAGAATCTGATAGACACTAAGAATATGTATTCCATTACCATACTTAAGTTGTGCTGCAGAATGAAGATATGGGATAATTTTCTGAATTCAAGTTCAAGGACACCATGGTAAACAGATTGTTAAAGTGCACCTCCATAATGTTAGATATATGTATATAATATTATTAAAGTATATAATGTATTATACAGGAACACAGTATATACTCATTCATCAACCAAACCAAACGTTTAGAACATATATTATCACATCAATAAAATTTCTTAATAAGTATATAAATATCATATACTATTGACATCTTAATGTCTTAATGGTTAGGGGTGGGGTGACATAGTACCACTGGCACAGTGGGTTACACCGAAAATATTCTTTCTTTCTTTTCAAAATACACTCTATGCTAATACCATACATGTGATACTAAGCTGTACTTTGCAGCAGCGTGCTGTCAAGGTGTACCGGAAGGTGAATTTTTAAAAGGATTGAGTATGGATATTTTAGATAAAACAGGGAAATTTTTTAAATATGTATAATATATTAATCTTGTTTAAAGTTACGCTATATATTCCTACCAATATGTATCTGGTTCTGCAACCTAATGAATCTTCACTAAATCCTCACAAAATTGCCTGCATTATGTCGTGGCCCGATAAGCTTATCCTAGCAAAATACACCAGATGTAAACTGAGCGCCTCCCGTAATATATAAGGGAACCACCAATTATTAAAATTAAACTAAAAAAAAACGATGGTATAAACAAATTTGTGTTGCTGAGGAGAACTATGAACTTGGTTTACACCATAATTTTTATTTCTGAACGATGTGTACGTGTGAACCATGGTCAACCTCAAATGAATCTTCGAAGAACATGTAGTGAAATAAGTTCACATAATGTGTTCGATCCGGTAACGAAGCTGAAAAAAAGGTTTCAGTTTGAGTGAGATGAAATGGTGACATGGGTCCAGCGATGTGGTGTATATTATTTATCGCTTTGCCAGTGAAGGAAGATGCTTCACCGGAATGGCCGTGCTATTGATGGACCAAATGACACAATTCCAGTAACGTAGATGAAATTACGCTGAAAAATACCTATAGTCATGCTGGCAAGTCTCTATTACTGACACGACCCTCAACGAAGGGAAGGAAGGAGTGACTCACTCCGTATGCAAGCAGGACTAGGGTTAGAGTGAGTATGTTCGATTTTATGCCAAGTAAGGCGTAATTTAGCTGAAAACCCACTCAACTTTGCAATTCAGATGTGAATCACTTCTATTTGCGTTTACATTGTAGGAATTGTCACAAACACAGAAGAAGAAGCCCCAAAATCATGGACGCCATCTTGCCATATTACACTTCATGCATACGCATTTGTCTTCATTGCATTCTCTCACAGAATTGAACTTCATAAAGGTATAACTCAATTGAAATGTAGACTAACCCAAAGGGAAGATCTAAAAAAAATATATAGTATTTGTATACTCACCAAACGTTTCGGATTTGGTCTGCTCGAAACGCTAATTTGGGCAGACTAGCCACAATATCATAAAACCATTGGCAGCGACTGGCCGCTGAGGGCAGTCTTCCGAGTTTACTCAAATTAATATAGCGTAATTATATTAATTCATATTGTCTTAACACTTTAAAGTACATGAACAAATTTTATAGGATAAATGTATTTTCTTATGTTTGATGAATGTACTAATTTTTATTGAAATTGAAGTATGGAGTCTTAAGATATTGCTTAATTATTTGATTTCTAATGCAAATTTATCTAATTAAACATTAACCTATCTGGCCCAAAACCTAATCATTTCTAGCTATTACCCTAAAGATTATATATTCCAAATTTCATTACAATTGAGCCAGCCGATTTTTAGAAAATGATGACGCAGACACACACACGGACAGACAGACAGACAGACAGACAGACAGACAGACAGACAGGCACACACACACACACACACACGAGGGGCAACGAAAATTCTCGGATTCATTTTTGGGAACCATACGATGTTTGAGAGCACGAAGGAGGGGTGGGGGTGGCGTTGCGAATTTTTTTGACTAAACATTTTCTCCTCAGCCCCACCCCCACTCCTCCTCTCGCCACCGTCGTAAATTTAGCTAGTAATCTGTTCTTGCATGATGGGTGCATGGGGTCTCTGTTTATATATATAATTTTATTTCACCTCGAGTGGTGTGTCGTCGTAAATCAATGTGTGTGTATCTAAAAAAAATCGAAGTCAGCACAGGGTCCAAAGCCGAGTCCAAGATCTTGACAGGAAGAAGGCGTATTGAGCAGCAGTGTTATTGGCAAACAGGAGCCGCGCTATTGGAAATCGGAAAGCCTTTTGCCACCTGAGCGTTTGGTAATATCAAGATTGAAGATTAATAGAAGCTAGCATTGGTTAACCAATAGATAAGAGTCTCTAAAGCTGGTCTTTGCTACTACACCCTAACATCAACATACATATCATTGGTAAGTCCAAATGTTCGTGTATGCCATTGAAAATTCCTTCCACTCAAATATGCATCATGGTACAATGTCATAATAAGGCTCCATCAGTCAATTTGTTTGCCGTGCTTGAATTAACCATATCCTACCAGGGCAGACAGGGAAAACAGAACAACAAAAACAATTGCTAGCATGTTATGTAAAATTCGCTTTTCTGTTGATCTGCTCAAGTTTGTATTTAAATCTACAAAACTGGTGAAATATAAATGTCAGAGTCCAAAGTTAAAGGTTGAAGCTGATCGAAGTTTAATTGCGGTGCATGACTAACGACGTCCAAGTGAAATCCCAATCTATCCAAAGATGATGTGATTCGCTTTAGACGTAATTTCAAACCATGAATTTGAAACTTGGTGCTGGGGACTAAAATCGAAAATCGAAATACGAGCATCGTTTCACTAAGGGCACCATGCTTTCTTTGGTACAATTTTGTTATTTTTTTGTTACATTGTTGTAACATATTTTGGTCTAAAATGAGGACTAATGTAATCTAAAATAGGGTACCAAGTCTGCGCACCACTATCAAAACAATGGAGGGGGCAACTGTGTACAAATGGTATGGGGGCTCCTTTGAAACCTCCCAACCCACACTGTTCTTATACCATAAATCTAAAAAAGATGCCCTTTCTCATACCAACTGTATTGCACAAAATAGATACTGTGGATTACTTTGAAGTGGCCCATATACAAGAACAGGACGCATTGTGGTAATGTAGCGATGTTTTCATCTTAATTTTTTTACATCCCAGTAAAATTGGAAACTAGGCAGTAAAAGTTGATTAGAAGTTTGGGAGAAGTTAGTGGGGATGGGCACGGGAGGTGGTTTAATTTCGCAATGCCTTTTCCTATGTCTTGAAAAACGAATGACAGCATTTACAGTATGTAAATAACAGTATGTAAACTGACTTATGCAATAAATTTAGCGGTGGCTATTATTCCTGGTCATTTGTTTAATAATGTAGAGGGTGCCATTCAACTAACTGAAGAAAAGGGTGTCATTCTGTTGTTTACATACTGTAAATGCTGTCATTCGTTGTTCAAAATATTGGAAATGCTGTCATTCCACTTATGCTATAGAGTGGTGGCTGTCATTCCAACTGTTTAGTAGTATTGGTGTAGAGGTTGTCATTCAACCACAGACAAGGAAGAAAGTGATTCAACTTACTAAATGTAGAAACGAGTATCATTCGCTGTTTGCATACAGTACGTCAATGCTGTCATTCGTTGTTCAAAACATTTCAAATGCTGTCATTCCATGTAAGCTATAGAGTGACGGCCACTTGTTTAATAGTGTAGAGGGTGTCATTCAACTAACTGAATGTAGAAAAGGGTATCATTCCTCAGTTTATACTGTTAATGTTATCATTCGTTTTGCAAGGCACTGAAAATGATGTCATTCCACTATGCTATAGGCGGCTGTCATGTCATTAACAGTACTAGTTTAGGTGTCATTCAACTTACTAAATGCAGAAAAGGGTGTCATTCCACTGTTTGCATACTGTAAGTGCTGTCATTTGTTTTCTGTCATTCGGGTTGTCGTCGATTTAGGGACACCTATATGAATACACTAATGATCCTACATGTTTGCTAAGTTACAGTTGACATGACAACCAGTGATAACCCAAACCAATATGGCAATAATGACCGATAGAACTTTGAACCAAGAGAGACTATGATATCGATTATCAAAATCCCACCAAGGCTCCCTTCTTCATAGATGGAGTCCAGGGGTTTGGGTTTCATATCAGTAAATAAAAATAGACCGGGACACTTCTTAGTGCACTATGGTGTAGCCTATTAAAGTTACTACAGTGCCAAATACATCAAGACAAATAGTGTGTTTCCGTTAACCTGGTCTGAAAGGAAGTGTAAAGCTACATCCTTATCTTAAAATGAAAAAAATCACATTACTTCAATTTAAAATAGGGTAGCTAGGTCGGGATTTTATCAATTTATTTAACTTTTTATTTTTATTTTGTTGTTGTTGAAAAATAATGTTTTGACCAAAAACCAAACGAAATGTCGGTCAGAATATCCCTTCTGTGCTAGTTTGATGAGATATTTACGGGTGGGGGGGGGGTAGACTTGCATGAAGGTCAAGAAGACAAAGAATTCCGTATATGTTCGTCAAAGTTATTTAGGGTCGCACAATATTTTTTTTTATCTTATCTTATCAGAAACAAACATTTGTTGCCATATTAGTTGGGTGGACGTCTCAGGTTGTCAGACAAATAAACCTGCAGTCAATCAATGTAACGTGGTGTGACGTGTGGTCATGACACGAGGTTATTTGTGATAACTCAGCTAGAAATCAGTAAACATAGTCAGGAACATACTTTAATTCTTCAATACTGCGAGAAAAAAGTCATCGCCCTCTACGATGGAATTAGAAAAAAATCCCACCGTCATTGATGGTCGACTGGCAAATTTACAGTTCAATCTTGTATGGGTGCAAAATGTCATTTATTGATGAAATGGGGAACTTTTAGTTAATTTTAATTTAGTGCATACAAAGCTGGAATGTATAATTATCAACACTATATGTCTTCCAGACTTTTAAAAGTCTCAGCGGGACTGCAAATACCCCAAAACGCTCGAAGAAGATCTGGTCGGAACTGACTGAATATCTGCCATTTCAGCATGTTTTTACAGACACTTTTTTAAAGTTCTAAGACCGGAATATGTTTCACGAATGCTTTCTAGCAAAGTAGCATTAGTGAATGCTCAAAGCACCATAGAGAACAGACTAGAAATACCTTTATAAATAAAACAACAGTTACTATAACCATAAGAGAACATCGCTGTTTAACTCTTTGTGTGTGTGTGTGTGTGTGTGTGTGTGTGTTTGTTTGTTTGTTTGTTTGTTTGTTTGTTTGTTTGTTTGTTTGTTTGTTTGTTTGTTTGTTTGTTTGTTTATTTATTTGTTTGTTTGTTTGTTTGTTTGTGTGTGTGTCTGTGTGTTTGTGGAATGTTAATGTAAGAGTGTATGTTGACTTGGTTTAAGTCCATGAATTTTTTGAATAACTTTTTTATCGATTCGTTGTGTTTTTATTTGAGCTTGGTGACCACAATATACAGAGTGGTGTTAGAACATAATTCATGTGATCGTGATATAGTTGTGTAAGCGCATAACTGTGCTGTGACATCCGTATATCACCCCCCCCCCCAACTAAACAATTAAAATATAAAGAAAACAAATAAATAATAGGTTACTTTATAAAGCCAAGATCCTGAACCAATTCTAGAGTGTAGGCTATAGTGTGGTTTATTGACTGGATCCGTGTGTCATGCGGAGCATTTATAAGCGGTTCAACTATGCAACAATGCAGCTGACACACCCCTTCAGCCTCAGGACAAGTCTTGCAAAGGACACGTCTCTTTCAGTTTCAGGACAAGTTGTGCAACTGACCGACACATCCCAGCCTCAGGACAAGTCCTGCAGCTGACACACCACTCTTCAGGACAAGTCCTGCAACTAACACAAACCTGAGTCTTTTTAGAGGTTCAATTTGACAGATTATGAGGGAAATTTGATACAGTAATAAGTATCTTAATTCACATGTAATTTTAGCACATTTTGATGGAAATATTTTGAAAAATACATTTCAGTGTGTTGATTCCATTATTTCACTGGAATCTTTGCAGCATATGAAAGGTTTTGACCACAGTAAACAAAATATTGAAAATTGTCATGGAGAAATGTCAAAATTGATACAGTACACTCACTTATGAATCCTTCTTATGGAAATAATATAAAAATGTGTACTTTTCGGGAACTGCAAAAATGTATTTCATAGTGTTAACTGTAATTATGGCCGTAATATGGTGGCCCTTAAGTAACATGACAAAACACACTCCCAATACTAACAAATATTTTAATTTTTGACAAAATAACTCACTATATTTACAACTAAAACTATCACCAATATGTACACACTCACTTAACTTTTTTTTTCATTTCATCATTTAAAAGATTTTATGTGAGGAACTTGGAACATAAGATAAAGTGGCCCTCACCCAAAGGCAATTCACGTTAGTTGTTGCTTTTATAACAACCTGTTTCCCCCTCTTTCCTCCTAAATTCTCACTCTCACGAGATATTGACAACTATACACGCTTGATTGATATCTTGTAGGCAGAAGACTCAATGATACAAGCTGCTCAGATGATAGTTACTAGCCGACATCAGGAAAAATAGGAACTATTGAGAGTCTCATCTAACCATCATCACTATGGAAACCCAAAACAGCAAATTATTCATCTCTGCTGTACATACATTGGTATGTTTATTCGGAATGGCGTCTTGGCTGAGTAATAGCGGGGTTATGTTACAATTGCCAATAATGGTGAACTATCTTCCAGAAGGCTGGGCCTTAGGCTCTTATATCACATTAATTAATCAATTAGCAAGCTTTGGAGTCATCGTTTTCTGCATACCTCAATGCTTTACGTCGAAAAGGTTCGAAATTGTTACTAATTATGTATTTTTTTCAGTGGAAATATTGGCATGTATTATGCTTGCATTGTTCTGGGATCGTACTTCAGGTACTACGGAAGGAGAAGAGCACAGCACTGCCTTGCTGATAATTTGTTTCTTTATGGCATTGGGAAATAAAACATCGAACCTGTCATTTTTAGCCTTTATGACACTGTTTCCAAATGTTTACATGGGATCATACTTTGTCGGTGATGCATTGAATAACTTTGTTCCGAGTGTCTTAGCTCTTCTACAAGGTGCTGGCGGTAATCCAGAATGTCGTAATATGACAATTGTTAGTAGTACTGTTATTGGAAATGTGTCGATCAATACAACATACCACGAAACTGAATATTACTATCCAACTCCAAGATACCCCGTTGAACTGTATTTCATTGTCATCGGTATTTTACTGTGTGTAAGTTTATTATCACATTCTATGTTGGCACATATGCCTATAATTGCCAAGATTCACCTCAGAGATGACGAAAACTCTAAGCCAAAGCATACAAAATCCATTCGTTGGAGTTCGTCTACCGAAATTACCACAGAAACATCAAACCTTTACGCATCCCAATCAAAGCCAAAACACTACGGTACAGACAACACTTTGTACAAAAACAAAGAAAAGACTGAGAATAAGGTAATGCAAAATGAAAATGCAGACCCAATTGATTCTAGCTTAGAAAATGAAGATGCACCTACTGAGGACCAACCATTGCTAAAGAAATCCCGAAGTGTATCACTGTGCAGACGAGATTGGATCTACCTACTAACTATGCACGGATGGTCATGTGCAATGACATATTCTGTTATGCCTTCGATTCAGGCTTATTCAACTCTGCCCTATGGAAATGCCACCTATCACTTTGCAGTGACATTGGGACTGGTGACGATGCCAACAGCAAGTTTATGTGTACATTGGTTGCCTGCCAAATCTAACGTCTCTATCGGTGTTTTCAGCACTCTGGCCACACTTGTTGCAAGCTATATCATCTACATAGGTCTGACAAGTCCAAACCCTCCATTATGTGGCAGTATGTGGGGACCAATTCTATCAGTAAGTATATATGTGATCTAATTTGCAGAGTCTTGGCTCTCTGGCCGGCCAGATATGCACTGGCTCTGTGAATGACACTAGTCAAGCCAGATAACAAAGCCTCTGAGCTAGGCCATGGCATTATAAACTATGTAACAAGTGTAAAACAGTGTACATGAAAATAAGTAGTGACATATGCTGTTGAGCGAAATTAAATTAAGTTGTGCCTCTAGCTTTAAGGTGACCCTGATGTTAATAGTTTACATACATGTACTGCATGTAGTACTTCTAAACACATACACACACACACACACACACACACACACACACACACACACACACATACACACACAGAGTACATCCTCATTTGCCAACAGGTTGCTATGAGAGATCTTTGCCACACATCCTGCCATGTGAGCAGCTCAAGTGTTACTGTATGTGCTCTCTTATATATTTACAATTTATTTTGCAGGTTACGTCATGGATTCTCTTCTATTTTCTATTCACTTACGTAAGGGTGTCCGTAGGTGTCCTTTTCAGAGAGGAGGGGCATACAGCTCTGCTTTGGTATGGTGGTGTATTAATAATTGCATCATTCCTTGGAGCGGTAGTAACTTTCCCTATGGTTAATGTCCTACATTTATTTCAATCAAACGACCCCTGTGAATTTACATGTTATTAGAAGGTACACTGGAGTGGGTACCACGTTGTCTATGATCTAAAATGATGGTTATATCTTAATGAATAACTTGATGTGGCCTCATTTTCTACAAGTGAATTCATTACAAGTTTTAGCAAAGAGAGCCAAAATAGCAAGTTATAAAAAGGTAGAAAAGACAAGATACCATCTTCCAATTGGACAAATCTGAATAAACCCAACAATAGGTACACACACACACACACACACACACACACACACACATTAAATATCACATGAAGCTGATGTACAGTTGTGAAGATGGTATTATAAACTTCAGTTTTGCCCAAAACATTATATGACATAGGCACTGATATCACCTTGGCATATAAGCAGGGATACAGATTGACACTGAAAGATGTGCATGTTATTAACATACTTACGTCGTGCTGCAGAATGAAGATATGGGTGAACATTCTGAATTACAGTAAAGTCCAAGGACATTATGATGAACAGATTGTTACAGTACACCTCCATAATGTTAGATATATAACATATAAAAGTACAATTTATTATAGAGGAACAATATATATACTCAGCCACCAACCGAACCAAACATTCACAACAAGTATTCATCATCACCCCGTGCAAACATTCCCAACATGTACTAATCCATCAACCAAACCAAACATTCACAACATCTACTATCAATAAATAACCAAAGAAAGAATTTCTTAATAAGTATATTAGATGAATTTTATATACTATTGACATCTTAATGACAACGAAAAGTTCATGCATTGTGTTGTTCCAAAGACAAAGTAAAATATAACTGTGGTAATTGAGGCTTTGGTTTATTAAGGTAGACACAAGCTATTAAAAGTATTGATGCAACATATTGATACAACATTGATAAGATATTGAATGGGTGTTGGTTTAAATATAGTCTCAATAGGGCAGCTGTCTGAAAGCTAGTTCCATCACAGACTCTCCCCCCTGGAGGGTCTATGGTTCCAAAGACTTGCAGTGTGCTGTTTTGGGACTTCCAATGTTTACACTATCTTGATCACAGTTTATATTCGCATAACAGAGCATACCAACTTGTGTAAACTACCACATCGAACAACAACTGTTTTAGTTTGTGCTTATCTTAGTAATCTGAAGCTTTGATTACCAGTGCTGTATCTGGTATTACTTACAAATTGATACTATAATGTTAATTGTTAATTTAGTTCCATTTGAGGTGATGAATCACTGCATTACATTCCTCAATATACACATGTAATCTTGCTGTTGTTTCTGTGAGAAACTTCAGGGATAGTTGTCAGGCAAGTGAAGGTAGTAATGCTTACAGGCAATACACATTAAAAAATAGTACTTTGCTACCATTGTAACTTTTTGCAAGATACACTCTTATTTTGGCAACTTAAAACCATAATTATAAAATTGAACATTCATTCCAATGATATTGAACTTCTTTCAGCATGTAATAAAAATATTACAGTTTCTAGTATGGGCACTTGTGCGTTCTAAACAGGTAATTTTCTTTCCCCATCCACCACACACACACATTCAGAAGAAGTCTGCTCATAAGGTTGGCCTTATTTCACGACTTCGACACTATGTACCAAAATCAATTCTGTTAATATTGTATAACTCATTAATCCTTCCCCACTTGAACTACTGCATCGAAATATGACTGCATCGAAATATGGGGCAACACATTCACAACCTTCTTGGAACCAATTCTTCTCCTACAAAAGAAAATCACGCGTCTGATGACCTTCTCTGACATCCGTGCCCACACTAGCCCCTTATTTAAAGACCTTGGTATTTTAGATGTCCATAAATTAAAATTTCAAACCTGCCTTCTTATCTTTGATATGCACAACAATCAGTTTGCCCATGACATACACCACTATTTCGATGTTGTTCCTCATGTGTACCCTACCCGGTTCGCCACGAATGACAATTTTTACATACCCAAAAATAAACTTAAACACGAAGCAAACATAATTTTAAATATGCAGCCACTTCTCATTGGAATTCTCTCCCGAGCAATATAAAAAATATTACCCACAGACGCACCTTCAAAAACACTTTAAAAGAACACCTTCTTGCTAAAAATTAATTCCCTTCAGTAACTTCTACACAACTTGTATATGTTTTTGACTATGACTGTTATTTTCATTAATTTCATTTCATGTGATTAGTTTACTTATATATATACACTATGTGAGTTTTTGTTTTGTTTTCTTCTTTGTACAGTTACGCATAAACATATTATATTAATTTTATAGTATCAGGGCCAGAGACTAGACTAGTTCTGCTTGAACTATTTCTATGGCCCTCACCAGGTACAGTTTTTCTTTTCTTTTCTTTTCTTTTTTCTCAGTTGTGTATCATTTTCCATTTGTGTCTGGTGAAAATAAATAATATGAATAAATAATATGAATATGAAAACATAAGGTACAAGTGCCCTCATAGGGTGCAGTAATTTGTCATTTGAGTAATATCCATGAAATTACACTTGCTAAGTCATAATACATGTACTGTATTGCACATACTAGTATATCACAAATACTGTTTGTTATCTACTAATAAACAGTGACAAAATTCACCTTTATTTATGTTTCTAGTTAGTCTGTCTAACAGTGTGATGACTGTTCTCATAATACAAATGCCACAAAGGCATATATTGCCAATCACATCAGTAGACAGGCTAGTCTCTAGTGATAATGACATCAGGGTATACAAAATGGTCAGAAAAAAATCCTAATGTAGTGTCATCACTCTGTTTTTGAGTGAAGCCTGGCTACATATAGATACAACTTCTACATTCCTAAATAAAAAATAGTAGATGCATGGTCACAACATCAACTTTAATAATGATGAGAAGAAACCAATAACACAGAGACCGTATGGAAAACAATGTAAAACATAACTACCTGAACTAGATACTCACATATGAAAAAAAATTAAAAATGAAATACAAAATCTACCTACCCCACCAGCCCCTATTCTAAAATTGAACGTTATCTGAATCACACAATTTGTTACGCCTAAGTTAATCTTTTCAGTGTTGCATGATGGGTGCATTATCTCTAATTTCCTTTTCACCTTGAGTGGTGTGTCGTCGTGGATCAATCTGTGTAGGTCAGCACAGGGTCCACGCCCCGGGTCCAAGATCTTGACAGGAAGAAGGCGAAGGAATTGGCGCAAACATGAGACCGGAAGTCTCTTGCCACCTCACATTTGGTAATATTAAGATTGAAGATTAATAGAAGCTAGCTGCTGCAGCATTGGTCAACTAAGTAGACAAGAGTCTCTAACGCTAGTGTTTGCTACACCCTAACATCGACTTACACAATTCTGAAATTATTCACTGAAGTGGTAAGTCCAAATGTTCGTTTACGTCTCAGTACTTAAGTGTGTCTACACATCTTGCACCGAATTCCTCGGAGCCATACAATTTCACAATAACCGACAATTCCGACTGAACTTGAAGTGGAGTTTAATAGTAAGTCTGGATTGAAACTACAAAAAGACAAAAAAAATGAACTTCTACAAATGTTAAAGGTACGTACGTACAGCCCTAGAACAGTTCCACACAGTGCGAGTCAAGTGACCTATTTATGGTCCATACATACAGTACGCTGAATACACTAACTGACCTGCAAGTTTGTAAAGATTACATTGTATATGACAACCAGTGGTAGCCCAGACCAATAATGCCCGATAGAACTTTGAAAAAAGATAGACGATCATTATCGATTATCAAGATAACATCAAGGCTACCTTCATAGATACGGTCCCGCCGGGAATGGGGTGACATATCACTGGTGCACTATGAATCTATGGTGTGTATATAAAAGTTATCAGTAGGGTAAACGTCTCAGGTTGTAATTTGTTAAAGAAACCAAGGTTAACTATTTGAATACATTGTCAATAGCCTTCACAATCAATCAATGAACTCTGTCGACTTTCTGTGATGGGATTGATGTGAGGTCATGACACACGGTCATATGTGTTAACTCAGCTGTCAATGGAGTGAACAAAAAAATCATTGCCCTATGCGGTGGGATTAGATAAAATCCCAACGTCATTGATGGTCGAATGGTAAGTGGGTAAATTCACAACCTTGTATTGGTGAAAATTGTCATTTATTGCTGAAATGGGGAGCTTTTGATAAACAAATAGCCAGGATATTAAGATTACTCATAACTTAATTGCCAACACCGAACTTTTAACAGTATCATAATGATTATGACCATAATACGGTGGCGAAACACACACTTCCAATACTAACAAATACTTTAATTTTCGACACAAAAACTTACTATATTTACAACTAAAAACATTACTAGAATGTACACACTCACTTACCTTTCTTTTAATTAAAAGCAATTCTAACCTAACAATCGATCTATAATTTAAAAAGTGTAAAATGAGAAACATAATAGAGTTGCTTTCTCCCAAATGCAATTTACGTCAGTTGTTATTATTATAACAACCTCTTTCTCCTCCCCTAGCCCTCCTCCCTAATTCTCTGTCACGAAATCTTGACAACTATGCACTCTTGATTGATATCTTGTAGACAGAAAACTCTCTCTCTCTCTCTCTCTCTCTCTCTCTCTCTCTCTCTCTCTCTCTCTCTCTCTCTCTCTCTCTCTCAAGATCTTGACAACTAAACGCTCCTGATTGATATCTTGTAGACAGAAGACTCCATGATTAACGCTGCTCAGACAATAGTTACTGACCGACTTCAGGCAAATAGGAAATATTGAAAATCTCATCAAGTCATCTTCACTATGGAAACCAAAAACAACAAATCATTCATCTCCGTTGTACATACATTGGTGTGTTTATTCGGAATGGCATCTTGGCTGAGTAATAGTGGGCTTATGTTACAATTGCCAATAATGGTGAACTATCTTCCAGAAGGCTGGGCCTTAGGCTCTTATACCACATTAATTAATCAATCAGCAAACATTGGAGTCATCGCTTTCTGCATAGCCCAATGTTTTACATCGAAAAGGTTTGAAATTCCTACCAATCAGGTAATACTTTCAGTAGAAATGTTGGCATGTATTATGCTTGCATTGTTCTGGGACCAGACTTCGGGTACTACGGAAGGAGAAGAACACAGCACTTCCTTGCTGATAATTTGTGTCTTTATGGCATTGGGAAATAGTACGTCGAGTCTGTCATTTTTAGCATTTATGACACTGTTTCCGAATGTTTATATGGGACCATTCTTTGTTGGTGATGGATTGAGTACCTTTGTTCCGAGTGTCTTAGCTCTTCTACAAGGTGCTGGCGGTAATCCAGAATGTCGTAATATTACAATTATCAATAGTACTGTTATTGCAAATGTGTCAATCAATACAACATACCACGAAAGTGAATATTACTATCCACCGCCACGATTCTCCGTTGAAGTGTATTTCGTCCTCATCGCCATTTTACTGTGTATAAGTTTAATATCACATTCTATGTTGGCACATATGCCTATAATTACCAAGATTCATCTCAGGGAGGACGAAAACTCTAAGCCAAAGCATACAAAATCCATTCGTTGGAGTTCGTCTACTGAAATTACCACAGAAACATCAAGTGTTTACTCATCTCAAACAAAGCCAAAACAATACGGTACAGACAAACGTTTGTACAAAGACAAAGAAAAGACTGAGAATAAAGTAATGCAAAATGAAAATGCAGACCCAATTGATTCTAGCTTCCGAAATGAATATGTACCAACTGAGGGCGAACCATTGCTAAAGAAATCCCGAAGTGTACTGCGCAGACGAGATTGGATCTACCTATTAACTATGCACGGATGGTCATGTGCAATGACAAATGCAGTTATGCCTTCGATTCAGGCTTATTCAACTCTACCCTACGGAAATGCCTCCTATCATTTTGCAGTGACATTGGGGCTGATGATGATGCCGACAGCAAGTTTATGTGTACATTGGTTGCCTGCCAAATCTAACGTCTCTATCGGTGTTCTCAGCACTATGGCCACACTTGTTGCAAGCTATATCTTCTACATAGGTCTGACAAGTCCATATCCTCCGTTATGTGGCAGTATGTGGGGACCAATTCTATCAGTAAGTATATATGTGGTCTAATTTGCAGAGTCTTGGCTCTCTGGTCTGACATACTGTCTCTGTGAATGACACTAGTCAAGCCAGATAGCAAAGTCTCTGAGCTAGGTCATGGGATTATAAACTATGTAACAAGTGTTAAACAGTGTACATGAAATTTGGCTTTAGCTTTAATGTGACCCTGATGTTAATAGTTTACATACATGTACTGCATGTAGTACTTTTAAGTACACACACACACACACACACACACACACAGTACATCCTTATTTGCCAACAGTTTGCTATGAGAGATCTTTGCCATACATCCTGTCATGTGAGCAGCTCAAGTGTTCCTGTATGCTCTCTTATATATTTACAATTTATTTTGCAGGTTACGTCATGGATTCTCTTCTATTTTCTATTCACTTACGTGAGGGTGTCCGTAGGAGTCCTTTTCAGAGAGGAGGGTCATACAGCTCTGCTTTGGTATGGTGGTGTAATAGTAATTGCGTCATTCCTTGGTGCTGTAGTAACTTTCCCTATGGTTAATGTCCTACATTTGTTTCAATCAAACGACCCCTGTGAATTTACATGTTATTAAAACGTACACTGGAGTGGGTAGCAGGTGTCTGTGATCTGAAATGATGGCTATATCTTTAATAAATTACTTAATTTGACCTCATTTTCTAAAAGTGAATTCATGTCAAGTTTCAGCAAAGAGAGCCAAAATAGCAAGTCATAAAAACGTAGAAAAGACAAGATACCATCTTCCAATTTGACAAATCTGAATAAACCCAACAGTAGGTGCAAACACACACATGCACACGCACATGCACGCCATACACACACATTAAATATCAAATGAAGCTGATGCACAGTTGCGAAGATGGTATTATAAACTTCAGTTTTGACCAAAACATTATATGACATAGGCACTGATATCATCTTGTCATATAAGCAGGGATACAGATTCACACTGAAAGATGTGTATGCCATTAACAAACTTAAGTTGTGCTGCAGCATGAAGATATGGGTGAATATTTCTGAATTACAGTAAAAGTCCAAGGACATTATGATGAACAGATTGTTACAGTATACCTCCATAATGTTAGATATATAACATGTAAAAGTACAATTTATTATAGAGTTACAATATATATACTTAGCCACCAACCGAACCAAACATTCACAACATGTATTCATCATCAACCAGTGCAAACATTCACACCAAGTACTAATCCATCAACCAAACTAAACATTCACAACATCAACTATCAATAAATAGCCAAAGAAAGAATTTCCTAATAAGTATATTAAATGAACTTTATATACTATTGACATCTTAATGATAACAAAAAGTTCATGCATTGTGTTGTTCCAAAGACAAAGTAAAATATAACTGTGGTAATTGAGGCTTTGGTTTATTAAGATAGACACAAGCTATTAAAAGTATTGTTGCAACATATTGATACAACATTGATAAGATATTGAATGGGTGTTGGTTTAAATATAATCTCAATAGGGCAGCTGTCTGAAAGCTAGTTCCATCACAGACTCTCCCCCCTGGAGGGTCTATGGTTCCACAGACTTGCAGTGTGCTGTTTTGGGACTTCCAATGTTTACACTATCTTGATCACAGTTTATATTCGCATAACAGAGCATACCAACTTGTGTAAACTACCACATCGAACAACAACTGTTTTAGTTTGTGCTTATCTTAGTAATCTGAAACTTTGATTACCAGTGCTGTATCTGGTATTACTTACAAATTGATACTGTAATGTTAATTGTTAATTTAGTTCCATTTGAGGTGATGAATCACTGCATTACATTCCTCAATATACACATGTAATCTTGCTGTTGTTTCTGTGAGAAACTTCAAGGATAGTTGCCAGGCAAGTGAAGGTAGTAATGCTTACAGGCAATACACATGAAAAAATAGTACTTTGCTACCATTGTAACTTTTTGCAAGATACACTCTTATTTTGGCAACTTAAAACCATCATTATAAAATTGAACATTCATTCCAATGATATTGAACTTCTTTCAGCATTTAATAAAAATTTCAGTCTCTAATATGGGCACTACTGCGTTCTAAACAGGCAATTTTCTTCCCCCGCCCACCACACACACACACATTCAGAAGAAGTCTGCTCATAAGGTACAAGTGCCCTCATAGGGTGCAGTAATTTGTCATTTGAGTAATATCCATGAAATTACACTTGCTAAGTCATAATACATGTACTGTATTGCACATACTAGTATATCACAAATACTGTCAGTGACAAGATTCACCTTTATTTAGTATGTCTACCAGTGTGATGACTTTTCTCATAATACAAATGCCACAAAGGCATATTGCCAATCACATCAGTAGACAGGCTAGTCTCTAGTGATAATGACATCAGGGTATACAAAATTGTCAAAAAAAAAATCCTAATTTAGTGTCATCACTCTGTTTTTGAGTGAAGCCTGGCTACATATAGATACAACTTCTACATTCCTGAATAAAAAATAGTAGATCCATGGTCACAACCATTCCTGTGGTCAAGTCAGCCCACAAATACTGATACCATATGATCACTTCTGGACAAAACAATTCTTAAATATTCATATAACTGTTAATTTCATACGGTCATGTAGATAATCAACGATCTAGATTTATCATAGAAAATAATAACACTGTCTCAAAAAAGTGATTCTAAAATACCTCAAAATGTGATGTGTCTTTCCATATTTTTTCCATCCTTGTGTATATAGTGTAAATACAGTGAAAACTCCCAGATCAATACATTTCTTTGATGATTCCATATTTTCCATATTCAGGTGTGGTTGTATTTGTAGAGGTGGGTAACATGTGAGTTTTAGCTGGCATGTGTATGTTGAACAGCCAAGAAAATGAATACATTTTTTCATCACAATACAGTATACTATTATGTTCAGTGTTATTGTTAAGGGTGGCAAGTAGGTAAAATCTACCGGCGTTCCCAACTCATCTTATCAAGATTCCCTACCAGTGTAAAATCTACCCCCTATCACTTTACCTGGGTTCCCTACCAGTGTTATTGTTAAGGGTGGTATGTAGGTAAAATCTACCAGCGTCCCCCCCCCCCCCCCCCCAGTCATTTTACCCAGGTTTCCCATCCAAATTCTGGCAAAATGTATTGGACACTATGCCAGTTTTACTGTATTTCCTTCTTTCTATTACTAGGGTTCCCAACCTTAGCAAAACACACTGATTCACTATATATATTTGTATCATCATAAAACTTAAAAGTACAGATTCTGATATCTATGGAACGGATTGACCAACTGTATCATCATGTTTACCATTACCATGAGTTTCTTTAACCCTATAAAGCCTTCTACCCTATGTTTAGTGTACAATCATAACAACATTCTATATATACACCAAGGGTTTACAGATTGATAGTGAAGACATGTCTTTTATACATCTGAATCCGTAGTTTTCTTTCAGTAACTGAAGCTCTTCTATGCTTTAGATTGAAGGGGCATTTTTGGTACAATGTCCCCATATGCTTTTCCATCTTTTTCTATTGCTTTCCTTTTCACTGCATCCAACGTTCTGACCTACAATGGGTAAGAAAACAACGGTGTCATGCTACAGTTAATGCACAGAGAGTGTTTGTCATATGTGTACTACAATAAAGTTAACTCACGGTGTCTGTTTACTACTGATAGTTTAAGTTCTTTGGTGATCGCCATTAGGCAAGTACAGTGTATGTTCTCTTCACCCATAGATACCCTACCGAACTACTAGTATAAGACTTTTACTACCCTTGTGCCTTGAGCAACTAGGGTTCTAATCATGGTGACATTATACTACTCTTGCAGCAGCGCACACATTTCTTGCCCTCACAGTTTTGTTCATGACTTGTCATTTTCATTCCCCAAGTGTGAATAAATGAAGAGTTTCTGAAGCTAAATATTCATGTCACATTTTTGCCTTAAGTTATCTACATGTATATATAGGCACCTGGTTCTGGTTAGAATACACAGAACCATTATTTTCTCCAGGCATTTTATATAGGCCAGTAATGTCGACATAATTATACAAGGTAACCCTGCACTTATTATAGTTTTTGTATACTCTGCACTTAATTTACCATTGTTTTTGTATACTCTGCATTTACTATTATTTTTGTATACCCTCCACTTACCATTGTTATGTATACACTGTACTTACCATTACTTTTGTATGACTGGGACTTACCATTGTTTTTGTATACCTGTACTTACCATTGTTTTTGTATGACTGACACTTACCAATGTTTTTGTATATCCTGTACTTACCATTGCTTTTATATGACTGACACTTACCAATGTTTTTGTATACCATGCACTTACCATTGTTTTTGTATCAGCATAACCATGCTTCTGAGCTAAGTTCCATAGATTGAGTGCTAAGGTAGACATTTTAGCATCTGTCATATCACCATGGGCAATAATATGATTGAAAAATTCCAATGCTACAGCTGCCTGTCGTTTATAACCCTGATAATTTAGATGAAATAAAAGATGAATATGTTTTAATATTGTGTTATGTCTGTATATATTCATGTTTGATTTCAAGTTTAATGTGACAAATTCGAAGTATCATCCTACAGTACACAACAAGGCCAGATTGCTAGCTGCATACACAATGATCATTCACTTGGTCACTCATGCATGAAAATAATGGTTGCACAGCTCTCAATAGTTCCTACCTCAGATCCTGATTATTTTGTGGTTTTTAACAGATAATTAGATATTATTCCCCAATATTTTACTTCATTCAGCTAAAGAAATTATGAGTGGCCTAGGGGGTCTTTGTCACTATGAGTCAGACAAATCGTAGTGACAACCCTTAGGTCACAAGTATTTTCCAGCTGAATTAAGAAAAATATTGGAGAATAACATAATTATACCAATGCCAGTAATATCAAAGAAAAATCGGAACCAGTGACGTAGACATAAATAAGCCATAAATAAGCATTGTTTTTATGTAGAACGACAAGGTATTCCATATTTTTTGTTCACCTTGGCTAATGCATGGTATAATATACTGTACACTGTAACGTACACTATAATACACAGTAATTCAATTTTTCATATAAAGTAGGAAATGAAAACCAAGAAAGATTAACTAACTTCAACTATCGACATTATATACATATAATAGTTAAACTTACATCACTCTGGGCCAATTTCTTACAGTGTTCCAGTATTTCTTCTATCAATGTGGCAGTGATCTTGCCAATTTCTGCCAGGAATTTCTTGTCATGGCCATATAAATCATCATTGGAATCCACTGCAATTGGTAAAGACAGATGAGTTGTTAAACAACATGACATGCCACTACAATGAACAGCGCCATCTAGTGGGCATTGGAAGCCATCACAATTGATAAAAGACAAATGAGTAACAATGATCATTGATAGTAGTATTTGATACAGACAGAATGTTACAATGTAACACTTACGCACATGGTTTATTTGATGACAATTTGTTTTGAATAGCGTCTCAGACATTGTGTTTGTTGTCTGAGATAAAAGTGCTTTTATCTAGCATTTAAAACAACAGCCTGAACTTCCCAAATGATTGGTGCTGATCATTACATGTATATGTCAAGTACAGTCTTCTGGCAAGCACTACCTGTTTTAGCTGAAAGTCTCTAGCAGTATCCAAACACCATTAACTTACAATCTATATTCCATACCTTTATCAACATGGTAAATGAACTGTTCTTGGCCAGATGCTGAGAGTAAGTTAAGAACATTGAAAAACAATCTGATTTTAGAGTCCCCATTTTCATCCCAATGGTAGTCTTGGATAACATTCAGTACACCTCTTACTAAGTACAATACTCCATGATCAGGGTGGTCCTGTGTGGCGGTAAAATAACATATCATTATTTGAAGCTGCTTTGACCATATAGATCCACATACCAAACTTTAAGGATCAAAGCATCTGATTCAATACATGTATATCATTGAAACATTTATGTCACAAGTCTAGAAAATTCTGATTTGCAGCTTTACTGTGTAATATCATTTAAGAAAATTGTTCATAATTTGTTACAATGAACATAGTGAAGAACAAAGTGCCTCACTTTACAGTTCTATACAATCTACAGTCAAGTTTTTTATTTGTGCTACACGTGCCAAGCTGGTGCTATATATTACCCTGGTAGTTGAGCCTTTGGTTTACTAAGATAGACACAAAGTAACACTATTGTCGAAACATGTTGATACAACAGTAA
Organism: Glandiceps talaboti; assembly: GCF_964340395.1. Classification (NCBI taxonomy): domain Eukaryota; kingdom Metazoa; phylum Hemichordata; class Enteropneusta; family Spengelidae; genus Glandiceps; species Glandiceps talaboti. The sequence goes on from NC_135553.1 coordinate 16,290,789, forward strand.
TAAGCTATTGAATGGACGTTGGTTTAATTATAGTCTCAGTAGGGAGGTGTCGCAGAGTTTTATTGACAAAGTTCTATGAACTTACAGTGTACTGTTTTGGGACTTCCAATGTTTACACTATGTTGATCACAGGGTGATGAAAATTGCACAACAGAGGAACCGCTATCACCCACTTGTGTAATCTACCACATTGAAGAACAATAGATTTAGTTTGTGTCTATCTTAGTAAACCAAAGGCTGGATTACCAGTATAAATTACAGTATGCGATTTATAACTAATACACTTACTGGTACAACAAGAAGTACAGAGAAGAGATTATTGAGAAATTCCACAATGAGCGGTTCTGTAGACCTGGACTTGTAGTCTAAATATACTGTCTTGGGTACTTCACTAATCAAACTGATAGCAGCTTTGAAGAAGGCATCACCTGTCAACAGGGAGTGTGTTCAACTGTTAGAATATCACATATAATGTCATAAAGGGTGTGTTCAACTTTTTGAATATCAGATATGATGTTGTAAAGGTTGTAGTCACAAGGCAAGTACGTTCCCCAGCCAATCAATATACAAAATACAGTAAGTGTACACTTTACACTAACTGCAAATTAACAAAATGTCTCCTTCCTCAGTTATAAGGATTCACAAAATCTTGGCAAAGATATTGATACTAGCACATTTTTGAGGACGAATGCCAATGGTAATTTGTCAAAATTGTGACCGCTATTTTCTGAAATTCAAAGTAGCCAGAATCATCCTAAATGTTGCTACATGAAAGCTTGCTCCTTGTCATTTTGAAATCAAAATTAAAAAAAATTAATATTTTGGGGGTTTTTTTTCACAATTTTGTTTTCAAGGAAATTGTCAATCAGACTAATATTTGTTATAGCATTATGGCCATTTAAAGGGCTATGTTTCAATCCCAGGTCAGCAGATTAGTATATTATCTTAATAAGGATCATTCTTTTGCTCTAAGCCTACTTTTTCTATATCTCTGCCAAACAACCATACTTCACACCTGGATTTTAATCCTAATCCAAAGTGGGCCTTTAAAATATAATATGAATAAATTATGAGATCATTGAGAATACTCTATTTCGAAGGTCTCGATGACATACACAGTACCTTGGGTTAGTGCTTGGTTCATCATAGCAACCTGTCCTGATACTAAGTACAACTGAAGTCGTGCAAATACACTTGCTAGAGATGGAATTGTGATGAAACAGTATGCTGAACATGCCTGTAACGAAATATAACAGACTGCGTGTAAGTTGTACTAAACATGTCTGTAACAAAGACACTGGGACAGTATTATGCCACTAATTGTGGTTGCTATTCAAGGAGAAACGTCTGCAGACAGTCATATCATGTAATAGTTGTAAACATGTGATATATCTAAACACTTTCTGTTCCAATTTTAGCTGGTACATACACCTTAAACCCCAATGTTTGAATACCACAGTCTTGGATAAGCAGTGAAACCATTCAGATTACCATTACCATAGGGTCATTTTGTTGTTCAAGACACACTTTTTCCATAGCTCAGGCAGACAACTATTCTTCCGCACTTGCACTGTTAATTCTAATCAGACACTGGCCAGTAAAAATTGCTTGTAGTAACTTACCCTGACAAATGCAGCTGTTTTACGTGAGTGATTTCCTTTCACAATTTTCCTTGTTTGTGTGGCTAACAAATTGACACTCTGAAAATAAAAACTAGGTTATTCACTCCAAAAGGAACACAGAAAGATTCATTGCCATCAGATAACGTAAATGAATTCTAGCACAATGAGAGAAATATAATAATGTCATTTTTATCACAAATATTTATGGTTTTATTATTCATACGGATATAGATATGAGTTGTAATTTATTACTGTACCAGAAATAACATTTCACTGCTCAGATTTGCAAAAGAGTGCATTCCCTGTCTGACTCTCTTTTTTAATTTTGATTGACAACATGACAATATCACTGGTTATTTCCAACTGTGACATAAACATTTCAAAGACAATATTTTTCCCTCTAACACTCATCAGGGTTTCATTAAAGTAGGTTTGTCATTTTTATATTCCTCCCTCTTTGATATTACTGGCGCTGGTATAATTATGTTATTCTCCAATATTTTTCTACATTCAGCCTAAAAATTACTCGTGGCATGGCCTAAGGGTTGTCGCAAAGTCGAGTCGCAAAGTCCCCTAAGGTCACTCGAATTTTCCTTGGCTGAATGAAGGGGAATAACATCAAAATATATACTGATAGACTTACATGCACCAACTGTATCAGAACTGACTCCAAGTTACTGAATGTCGCTCTGGATTCTACAAAGAAACTTAGCTGCTGTTCAAAATCTCTATCAAAGGAAACCTGTAAGTAGCACATATAAAACAATATCACTGGGTAAAATTGGCCATGACACAAATTTTAGCCCTCACTTTGCCAAATCTGGTGCGCCCTCTTGTGGTGACTACCTGAGAAATGGCCAGAAGTTCAGTAACCGATATATGGTGTATTGTGTTCAAATACTAGTATGTGTCTACATACCATACTTTTTAACCAAATTATACTAAACATTCAAGATATCTGGCAGCTACAGTTTGGACAGCATTTACAGAATTGTGTAAAACTGAACCTGGCAGTCTGACCAAAATGTAAGAGCAGATACACATACCAGGTTCAATGTTGGGAGTTACACAAGACAATTTCAATTTTCTTACCTTTCTAACAAACTCACATATCAGATGACCAATAGCTCTCTTTTCATCTTCCAGTGTCAACGCACTAAAACACAGAAGTACACAATATAGATTTATACTAACAATAGGCAGACAGGACAAGAGAAATTTTGAATTTATGTCTTTCACAAAAAATTGAGTGGTTTAAATTCTGAAGACAGTTACATGATTCATACTAGTTATAGTTAGCATTTCCATGAGACACATACATAACATAACATGTCAAAGTTTGTAATTTATATTATCATGTAGTCAGGAAGGTTGAACGGTTCATTGTTAGCATGAAATTTGGAAATTGTCAGTTTGAGCATCGCCACTGGCACCTGTTTGCACCTGTTTGACAAAACATGAACCCATTCTTGCACCTGAGTCAACTTTAACTATATAAATTGGGACCTGGTAGGATAGAGGTTGTTTGATGAAGTATTTAATCCTATATGCTTATAGGGAAAGCAATGGATTGTTAGTCTAGGGTTATTCTTCATCGAATCTTAAGATCTGTCTTTCATCAGTCTAGCGCAATGAAGTCTTAAGATGCATGAGATGAAATTTAAAATTTAACCACAGTCACCCACAGTCATTAACATCATATCTTTGTTAATCAATCACAAAATTCTAACCAATAATAAGTTAGTGTTTATTGGGGGGGGGGGGAGGAGGCAGTTATGTAATGTCCAAATATGATATATTTGTCAGCTCAGGACACTACTTAATATTACACTGTTTACATCATTATAGCAGTTGGGGTTTACTCATTTGCATAAACAACTTTTGGTTCATGATTGAGTCAGTTGGACCAGACGAGGTTAGAGATGATTTGATACCACATTAGCATCCAATGGTATGTATGCTCCCTGGGAAGTTGATGAAATCTTAAGAATAAGAGTAATTGTGCCACTCTAGGTTCATGCTATGGGTAAGAATTTTGGGGACTATATGTGAAAATACGAGATAAAATATACAGAAACTGTGATTAAAGAAGTAAAGTGACAACTCACTTGACACTATCGTGCATAGTCTTACAAACAAACATCAATGCATTGATAATAACTGGATCACTAGTACCTTGTGAATGGGCCCTGCAAACATAACACATACACAGACATCAGCACTTCTGTGAATTGTAATAAATAGTCAATCTTTATGTTATGGGTGGCAAGAAGGTACAACTGTCGATATCAGACCATGGACAAACGGAATCTACCGTGCCACCATGCAGACACCAAATGCAAATGTCAAAACATTGGTGCCCGCTTGTCTGCAACTACTTGCCGTACTTTTAAATGATTCATTTCATAATAGACACACACATAATGAGGCTCAGCTGCCCAACAATATCACAATTAAACATACAAGAAGCTATAAATGTTGCTTCTGACAATGTATGGTTCGCAAAATGGTAAGCAAAAAATGTAATCTATCAAACTGATATGTTGTGCCACCCTATCCATCTCCATGTGAAGAGGTGGCCGATAACATGACACCACATATCATATCTGTCAGACTACACTGTGATGATAGGTACTGATTATTTTGTATCTTATAAAAGTCAATAGTACTATCTATTATCATAACTATATTAATTTCAATATTTTTCTTATTGTTAATAAAGTATCACACACACACACAAGTTATACATGAATTGTATAAATAATAATAAGCAAAGAGATGTCCATTTGGAGCTATGCTGATATCACTACCAGTGGATACAAATTGAAGGACTTTTACATACACTACACTAAGTCTTGTATTTAAGGTTAGTAGTAATCTAGAAATTCATCGGTCTGACTTCAACAGCCTGTTTCAAGTTACTGTTTAATGGCTTTGATTGATACAACCACATCACACAGAATTAACCAATAACTGAAATGCTACACAGTAAGATAGCAAGATTAAATGAATACAGCTTCGTGCCAAATCTTGTCGACATGAAATAAACTACCATGTCACCATGCAGACACCAAATGCAGATGTCAGAACATTGGTGCCCGCTTGTCTGCAACTACTTGCAGTGTGTTTAAATGATTTATCTCATAATAGACACAATGTAGCAAGAAATTGCAATCTAAAATGTAGAATATGCAGTTTATTATTGGTTTCTGCATGTTAATTGTATCAAACAGAGCTGCTGAATGATAAGTTGAAACGGGCTGTAAATCCTATGTTTAATTATAGACCCGCCACCAACTGGTGGAGGGTCTATGGTTTAATATAGGACTGGTCGATTTGAAATTAACATTTGTCAGTTATTCCTAATCTAATGGCATCAACAGTTACTAGAGTCAGCTAAATATGGCCACCTTGATATCAGTTCTGACAAATGAGGAACAGCATGTACTACATATCATGTACTGGGTTTTTTTTACACATACATAGCATTGTGTGCATTTAAAACACTCAAGTGGTGTAGCATTGACAAAACTACTGTGGCAGAATATACTCGTTATTTTGTAGCTTTCAAAATGTAAAATCACAACAGGCTCTGTGATTGCTACAGGGACAAAACATTAGTTGTATGTTTCATGTTATATTCTGCAAGTCAATTTTTCAGCATGAACATTAGTAGCAATGATTTTAATGGTATCTATAGGACAAAATCTAGTGATGAACCTTGCCAGTTAGGTACCAATGAATGTGAAAACAACATCACACTTAGCTCTATACAAAGTTGAAAACCATAACCATGCATCTTTAAAAAAGCGTTCATTTTACATTATGACAATAAAAAAAGAAAGCATGCGATGAAACAGACATTAAGAAATAGATATATTACACAAAAGATGGATCACCTTTGAGGGGTTGGAACACTGGAAAAATTGATCGGTGTTCTATTCAAAGAGAAGGAGGGATATGTTACATGTACAAGGGGTATTACACAAGTGTACCCATTCACCATCTATATTTACAACACAGGAAAGTCTCCTTTATGTAAGTGTTTTGACTTCTAACATTATTTTAATCACTTATGTATGATTAAAGAAGTTTGACCTTAACTTTTCAAATAGCAAAAGGCTCTTGGACAGTGTGCCCTCTAGAGTCTAAGCCAATTTAATGCACCACCGACACATACAATTTCTAGTGACACCAAAATTTGGTGCTCCCCAATCTCTTACTGTGTGATGACTAACAAGAAATGCCTTTTTTTTTCTCATTTTGACCGACAACAACAAAATTTGGATATCATTAGAAGGCACACTGCGCTTGGACACACACAATTTCTGGTGATGAACCAAGATTTGGTATTCCCCTATCTCTTCCTATGTGGTGACTCACAAGAAATGTCAGTTTTTATCATACTGACCCACAACAACAAAATGTGGCTCTCTTTAAAAAGGCACACTACTCTCAGAGTATTGGATAAATTCTCAGTACATACAGGAGCATTTTGCCTCAAGATAGAGGGTCAGACTATAACTAGAAAGTCAACATATTCTTACACACCCCTATAGTAATGCATACGTAACTTATGGAACAAAAGTCATGGTATCAAACAAGAAATTGAACAATGTTATTTTAATGATGTGCCTAGGAGTTAAAATGCTATTTAAAGTAATGAGCTTTGCAGTATGTTAATTCTGTTATAAATGCACCAACAGTATTTATTTTTAATACATAGATTTTAGTATTTCTGGTCTGTGGGGTGATATACTCTTTACATTCTACTTGTACAAGAATGTTATTGTCACATGGCCTACAAATTTGTATGTTTATCATATTTTATGTAGTCGACCAAAAATGTTAATCAGCTTGGTAAATCATACTATGTAGTTGTTGCATACTTCAAGTGCTTTACCTGAAAACTTACAATTTGTACACACACACACACATGATATATAATACAAAATTTAAAAAAAAAAAAAAAAAAAAAAAAAAAAAAAAAAAAAAAAAATTTGCAACAATTGGCAACTTGCTAATAAATTAAACATTATTTTTGAAGGCTTGAAGTGTTGTACGTTAAAAATCACTTAATTCCAGAAAGAAAGTCTGGCAGTTACAGGTACTTGGTTTTGATAAATACTGTCTGCAATACAGTGGTGATGGGTCAATACTGACATACATGAAAATAACTTATCCACGACTGTGTAAACTAGAATGCATTATTCAAGTATCGGACATATTTTATAAAAGACACCAATGGTAAGCATTCATTAATGACATCGATAGAGAGACAGATTTATATACATGTACATGAACAGAAATAGTCAAATTACATGCATCATAGAGTGTGTACAGTAGACAGTACAAGAGAATCATTCTCAGATGATATCAACATGCATGACATGTATTTGTTTGTATTAGTTCTCATATTTTGTTTCCTCTCAATATTTGGCTCCGAAATACGAACACAAGTACTAAAAGGTGTAGGTGTTGTACTTTAAAGGCCCATGATTCAATCCCAGCATCTCATATTCGTTTTATCTTATCAGTTTATCAGTGAAGCCACACATAGTTTAATAGGACCATTCTTTTGTTCAGGACTAATTGTTTTTTCTATAGCCCTACCAGATAACTGTTTCTCACGACGCCTAAATTTCAATCCTACTTGAACATGGGCCTTTAAAATGGACTTACTTGATGTAGGCTTCCATGATGGTCTTACACACTTCCACTTTCACAGACTCTTTTTGAAACATGTCAATAAATGGCAAGAATTTATCCTGCAATGAAACAATGTATTTGATCAAAAAAGTATTTCATGGTTTGTTTGTTTTTGTTTTGAAATGTGTGAAATTCTCAACCTGCCAACAAATTAGAAGAAAATTTAAAAAGCTTTGACTTTGGATAAAATATGATATTATGCAATAACAATGACTGTATGATGTTGTTTGCAAGGAAAAGCTAATAAGTCTTAAAAACTATATGTTGCTAAATTTTTGTTTAGACCATCCATATTCATTTCCATACATGTTGCAATAATTTTGCAGAATGAAAATTGACCTTTGACATAAAATTTACATATGTGATGAATAAATTACATGCACTGTGGCTGTATATACAATGTATTTACATGTATGATGACTGAAACCAACATCTACTTTGCAGTAATTGCCAAAATATCTTTCCATTTCTACAATTCACACACATAAAATACACTATGCAATATACTAACCATTCCAAAGAGTTCTGAGAAGTCATGGAAGTTAGCCAAAACTTTGGATATAACTGAAGTCAGCTGGGGATAGAAATCTTCAAATGCTCTGTCTGGTGTCATGTGTTTTATGATGTCTCCAAGAAGAGTATTAATTTCTCTTTTCTGATGAGAAGAAAAATGAAAAGAAGTTAATATTAAATTATGACAATACAACATTAATCTGGAAAAACTAGAATTAAAAATAAATAATGGCACTCTCAGCCAACTGAAATAATTCTGCTCTTTCACTTTTGATAATAAAGTTGTAAATTTGTTAACAGCTTTATTGGCTTGTCATAGAATGGGTATTCACAATGAGCACTTCATACCACACTGATGAATGGATAAAGAAGTTCCAGAAAGATTGAAAATATATTCTATTATGGTAATAATGGACAAGAAACTGATTTGTATTATACATGTTTACAGGGATATAGAGAAATGTTTACAGGGATATTCTGATATTGTACTTACAGAGAAATGTTTACAGGGATATTCAATCCATATTTCAGCACAACTGATGTAATCCTGAAATGATTAACAAGATTATATGAAAACAAGTTATACATATATCATATTATGGCCTGGAGACGAGATAACTAACTGTGTTTTTTACTGTAACTTTGTAATTGGAAATCTGTGATAGTATTGAAATGATCACAAAACACAAATCCTGTGGCATTATATGTTTAATTTACAATAAAGAGGTGCTGTTGGTAACAATTCACTGTATGTAAGAAGAGATCATAGTCTGCCTATGAAATCAACTTACAGCAGGGTCTGTACTACAAATCAACTTATGCTATAGAGTCTGTAATATAAATCAACTTAAAGTAGATTCTGTACTATAAATCAACTTACAGTAGGGTCTGTACTAAAAATCAACTTTCTCTACACTGTGTACTATAAATCAACTTGAACTAGAGTCTGTACTATAAATTGCCTTACAGTAGGGTTTGTACTATAAATCAACTTATGCTAGAATCTGTAATATAAATCCAATTACAGTAGGTCTGTACTATGAATCAACTTACGGTGGGGTTTTTAAGTTTCATGACAACTTTCCAGACTTCGTTGAGAACTGTTCGTCTTTGATCTTCTGGAGGGTTAGCCAAGACTAAGTTGACTCCAAGTGATCGGTAAAGATTGTGCTGATGAAAAAGAACAAAACATAACAACATATATCATTGATTCTTTTGGGTCAGATCTGAATGTTTTGTTACTTTTATTATAATGGTATTGTACTTGCTGAAACAAGTTAAATCATGGCTTGGAAATATGAGATCTGAAGAATTGTACTTTAATAGAAACCAAATAAATAATAATACACTGTGTTTATAATGTGTCTGTTCTCTGGAAAGCGCCAGGTGCTGACATAAATAACCCTAGCACACTGCTATAGTGGCACAACAACCCTTTATACTTCTTCAACTCCCTGTGCAGCATACAATACATTGCAGCCTCTATAAGTGTACAGGATTAAAGCATTCACATTGTAACCTCTATCCTATCAGGTCCCCAATTATACAGCTCGGTTGAATAAATGACTCAATCACATATTTTTTGGGGGGTATTCTGAATAATCAATAATAATTTCTGGGTATCTTTCAATAATTACCTTTGGAAATCCTGATTCTTCACATTCTTTAATCATTTCAAGGAACTTTAAGACTCTACTAGCGATGTAGTCTGGTTTGAATGCCGACATGATGGAATTTAACAACAATGCGCTGGAAAATAAGAAAACAATTCCAGTTCATTTGGTAGAAAAATAACAACAAAATGTCTCCTTAAAAGAGTAAATATAATATAAGGGTAGACATAATGTTTACATTGATTCAATCTCAAGAGAAGATAAAACTTGGTTGTCTTAGTAGAGATATACACGTGTTGTACAGTACTAGGTGTGCATTTCGTCCACTTATGGACATAAAAAATGGGCCTCCATTACAGACTGAGACACTTAAGTTATATAGGTATGGATATTGAGAAATGAATGTCATCGTATGACAAGGATAAATACAGAGGGTGTGTTGTGGGGGGGCTGTTAAGCTAGGAGGACTGGGTGGGGAGGAGGAAGGGGAGGGTTGATTAGGTAGTTAGAGGAAGGTATGTCAGGATAAGATTGGGTGGAGAAAGGATTGGTGGACTGGTTGGTCAGATTGAAAGGTATTCTTGTAACTTACCAATCACCATCATCACTAGTATGCGATAGCAGTGTTGTAAGGAAGTACAGAAGTACAAGTATAGATAAGAAACTAAATCATTGTATGTCAAGTCTGTCTATATATACAACTCTGGTAATCCAGCCTTTGGTTTACTAAGATAGATGTAAACTAAAGCTATTGTTCTTAATTGTGGTAGATTACACAATTGGGTGATAGTGGTTCCTATGTTGTGTACATCTAATCACCCAGTGTCACAGTGATCAAGATAGCGTAAACATTGGAAGTCCCAAAATAGCAATGCAAGTTAATGGAACTCTAAAATAAACTATTATTCAGAGACACCTCCCTACTGAGAATATACTTATTACTTAAACCAATGTCAATTCAATAGCTTATCACTGTTGTATCAACATGTTGCGACAATAGTTTTAGTTTGTGTCTATCTTAGTAACATGAGGGCTCACCTACCAGGGTAATACATGCATTATCTAGTACAGAACTTCAAATAGGTAAACTTTATCATGTATATACATTACAGATATGAGATTTTTCAAATGAAAACATCAGTCACCTGCTTTATCTTGAAACAGACATTCTCAAGAATGCTATCAAACAGAAATCAGTGGCTCTGTAGTACACTAAGTCAACCTACCCTATAATGTTGCAACTCGTGTTTGGCATCTAAATAAAAATACATCTAACTTAAATACATCTAATTGATGCTACTTTTACGTTTACACTACAGGATACTAATAACTGAGACAATAAATGATTGTGTCAGTTATGACTTTCTTACCTGTTACACTGCTTCTTACATTTGGCAAGTATTTCAGTTAAGGTTTCCTGAAGAATAGAAAGTCATGATTACAAATAGTGGTGTATTTTATGACCATTAGCAAGAATTTGGTTTATCAGTTCAAACCCAGCAGCTATACAATCAATACCCATACACATGTGGTTCTAGCTCATATATACCGATGTAGGTTGGTGCATTATTTCCTAACTGTGTAACTCAATCCAAGCAACTTTCACTATTCTGAGACTAAACTAGTCAGTTCCAGCCTAGCAGCCACACCATTAACACCTTTTTAGTTCGAGCCCACAATGAGTGTAGTTGGTGCGTTATTTCCCAACTTGGTAACTCAATCCAACTAGCTTTTACTACCCCGGGACTAAACTTGTCAGTTCTAGCCTACTAGCAGTCACATTAAAACGTGTAGTTTCTAGCCCACACTATTATTTCCAAACTTAGTAACTCAAACCCAACTAGCTTTTACTAGGGGCCTGAAACATAGCTAGTCAGTTCTAGCTTTAGAAGCCACACAATAAACACCTCTAAAGTTCTAGCCCATAAATATCAGTATAGTAGGTGCATTACTTCTAAACTTGATAACTCAACCCAACTAACTTTCGCTATGCCTAAATTTCTCAGATCATCCTAATATACACCAATACGAAAGCATAATACAAAGACAGTAAAGCAACTTACTGTATACAAAGATTTAAATGATGAAGATAACTTACATCAGATGCTTCATATGATATACACTGTAGAATCCAATCTAATGCTGGGGAATATAAAGACAGATACGCACTCATGTCTAGTCTTTGCACAGCTAAGATATTCTGTACACTGTCACCTTGAAGCTGAAAATCACAAATGAAAACTAGTATTAATCCAAGCTGGAAAAATTTCTTAAATTTTGCTGTGTTGTCCGAGTCACATAATGGATATATGTACACAAAAAAATATATATATATGGAAGTCAAATTAAACCAATGTCCATTCAATAGCTTATCACTGTTGTTTCAACATGTTGTGACAATAGTTTTAGTTTATGTCTATCTTAGAAAAAAGGATTCAAACTTCATGTCTTTGTCATGATACAATTTGATTGGTAACGCACCTACTACATTTCTTGTGTTGTGATTCATCAATACGTGGTCATGTGGTATGTAGAGTTTTTGCACTGTTGACTGCAAATGATGTTTACAGGCAACAGCACTAGCAGCTGTTGACTGAGTGATGATGCCATACCATGCATATGCATACAAGTTTTCAAAACAAACAACCCCGCATCTTCTATTGGCTCTGAGAGTCACACGCACGAGTATAAAAACTTCATGTTTGTTTTACAGAGTGCTGGAGACAAACTTGTCACTCTTGTGCCAGAGAAGGATTCAGAATGAACACATCTGAATTATCAAAGAAGTTCGGTTTTCAATATTCCTGTGTTGCATGTCAGTTTCCCTCTGGCCTGTGGGTCAACCCAACACAGACTGTTTCAACTGAGGCCTCTCACCCTTGGGGAAACAGTCTGTTGGGGTGTGACCCGCAGTCCCTCGAGGAAACATACGTATGCTGTTGTCCTTGCGATCAGTCACCATGTGTATATTACTTACCTGGGTATAAGTAGAGAGGAAATCATAGAAATTATTGATTCCATGGTCTTTGAACTCTGGTGCTACACTCATACCAACCTGTGATTACAAAACAGATTATACCATACTCAAACCAAGTTATTGTCTTTCAACAGAAAATATGGATTATGTACCCTGGTTGTTCTACATCATGACAACCCATGTCTATGTCACTGGTTTTGCAGTGTTTGAAATATGAGTAAAAACGTTCCAAATCACCATTATAATTATTTTTTCAGGATTTTTTGATGAATTATGGTTCAGGAGGTACAATTATATTATTTTCCAATATTTTTCTCCATTCAGCCAGAAAATACTTGCAACCAAAAGGTTTTTACAAACATTTTACACATTTATTAATCATCTGCAATCTACTGAGTTACAAACAAGGACTTGGCATACATTGTTTCACATTGATTTTTCAAGTAGGAAGCCATGATAAAACAGTTACTGTTATATAAATCAAAAATCCAAAATGACTACCCAATCCTCATCCATATGGCCACTTTAATGTTATAAGCACAGATGGGAAAACTATTGATAATAGCTTATTCATTTCAGTATAGCTATTGCTACACATACTCTACTTATAAATACAGGTGAATAAAAACAGATGGACATAAACTCATTATTTTGACACAAATTACCACCAGATATCAGCCTAAAGCCCTCTTGGCATGTAAATTCTGAACACACTCTTGCTAAATTTGACATAAAAGACATTTCCAGAAACTTATCTAAATGAATACCAACAACTTATCAAACTCAGTACTGAAATATAGAATTTTAAAGTTTCTCCACCCCGGAGGGTAACTCAACAACCACAGGTTTTAAAACTCCAAGTCTTCATGTATCATCAAACATTCATGTCAACCCTCTAAGTTCAAGATTTCAGACAAGACGGGGTCTTAAGTTAGTTTCATACTTACCCTACACAAGTAAGTTCTGGCATAGACAGCAACTAAAGGATCTCCTATACCTCTCATTTGGTTTGCAAGTCTTAGCAGAGCTTGTGAATACTCCCTGTTGGACACAATCAACACAACAAATTTATGGCGTACATCTATAGCCAAAAGCACATTATGTGGGGCAATGATTTCTTGATTTACAGCTTGTTTTGCATCTGTTTTGTATCAACACCTCACCTCTTTATTGACTGGAAATTAATCAATAATTCGCTAACTCTTTTTTCAAATGGTTCAAAACATATTGTTGATACATATTAATATATATTGCTACAAATCATAATGATACAGAAAATTGAATAATCTACAAACAAACAAACAAACAAACTAACTAACAAACAAACAAACAAACAAAAAGAAAATTAATGTTGGAGCATTGACAAAAAATAATCATAAATTCTTTAAAGTCTAAAAGGAATACATTCAATTGATTGGCAAAAGAAACGAAACGGGTAACCTTTTATAAATGCTATTATTTGATTACTTGATATCATACCCTGATGTCAGGAAACTGTAACACTTGAGTATGGCAGCTTCTGCGTAGCTATGTAACAGTCAAGGAAATGTATCAATGCAGCAGTCTTTATTAGTTTTACATGTGTCAAGTAATGTTAAAAACATACATGTCTGTTTCTCAACCAAAAGTGGAAGAAGAGAACTTGTGTATTAAGTATAGTGTTTCAATGATGAACATTATATGCTGTTAACCAATGTTGATATTTAATATTATATGCTGTTAATCAATGTTGATATTTAAAGGATACAGCCTAGGTATTAATTCTCTGATTGACGCTATCTTAAAGAACCAGTTACGACATGTCTCCTTGGCAGAATCAGGAACTTGCTCAGGTGTAAAATTTTCGGGTAAGGTCATTGGAATTCGACTACCAGGTGGATAGTAACTAGATTTCAGACGAATTCGTTCAAAAACTAAACGACCTGAAGGAGAAAAAAGAAGAAAGCTTAGATTATTAACCGTAACAGATACCATTCATTAGGCAAAATATAAAAAATGTGTGTTTTCCGATAACCTGACTATAGTTTAAGCCTCCGACCCTAAACATTTCTTAAACATTCAAAACACAAAGTTAAGAAATTCTTTGTCTTCTTGACCTTCATGTATATCTATTTTCTTTTCCCCAGTGATGCCTGTACATATTTCATCAAACTATCACAGAAGTGGTATTCTGACTGACATTTCATTTGTTTTTGAATGGAAGCAATATTTTTTCAAAAAGCAAAAACAACTACAAAGGTAAAGATAAAAAAAAATTAAATCCTGACCTACCTTCCCACTTTTCTGAGGCCATGTTATCAGAAACACACACATATTTTTTTCCTTCACATCATGAATGTTGATTCAGTGGTTACTATTGTTGACTACATAGTATGTAAGCTTTACAAGGGGCACAGACAGTAACTTAGTTTTAGCACTTTACATGAATTTTTTCCTGCTGCACAAATAAACTGATCCATTACTTACCAAATGTGTCTAGTATATCAGTGATTAGAACAAACTTGCTGGGATAAAACTGAATGACGGATTTGTCTGCCAATAATTTGGAACACTGTATGAAAAAAAAGAGAAAAAAACAATGTACATTAAAGGTGGCAAATCAAGAAGGTTGATATATAATCTTTGATTTACCACATTACAGCTAAAATAATGTAAGCTTGGTGTTTCACTCATGGGACATTATGTTTTTGACACAGAGCTAGACATATTTCAACTCTAGACTAACAATAACAGAGACACAATAAGCACAGCAGGATCCTTTGCCCACCCACCAGTGTGCCCTCTAAACCAATTTGACATCCCACTTACGCACACAATTTCTAGTGACGCACCAAAATTTGGTGTTCCCCCATCTCTTACTATGTGGTGACTCACAAGAAATCCCAGTTTTTTCTCATTTTGACTCACAACAACAAAATTTGGCTATCACTAGAGGGCACACTGTCAATCACATTGAACACTGATAAGCATTGCTATTCTTTCCCACCGTAGTACTGTAATCTAAAGGCATTTACAAATAAGTTGTCAAGAGACATCCGTCCATTCATATTTAGTCAAATATGTAGCCTTGCAATATATTGAGTGCAGTTTTGTAAGTATAAGTTGTCTGAATACCAACACATCTGCTCCCATTTACACTTTGGGATTTGGCAAGTTCTGAGTTGTTGCTCTGTAGTACACTCATAGTGCTAGACACATAAACTGATACTGTCACTGTCAATCACCGATATGATGATAGAACTGTAGAATTGATAACTGTAGAATTGTTGAAGTACACAGTTTGCTGCCAGTTGACTCAGGATGGCAGACAATCCACAAAACCTTTCAGCTCTGTAAAATCAAATCTTACCTGAATAGCTATTTTCAGTGTTTTCACTCTCTGGTCTTGTTCCCATGCTGATATCATTGCCTGATTTAATTCATCTATACGGTGTACATAGTCCTGCTGACTTAGATTCAGCATTTCCTTTACTGACCCCTACAACAATAATAAACAAAATCTTGTTGTCAACTTCAGTAGTGAAATAAAGTAGCAAACAAACAAACAAACAATTGTAAATAAGTAACAAATGAACAACATTTGGAACCCAAATATTTTGAGGGATCTGAGCCCCTCTTCTTCAATATTGGTCCACACTGCTGTCAAGTTAATCTCACTGAATACTGTCACTTAAGAAAGTAAGTAAGTAAGTCAGTCAATCAGTCAGTCAGTCAGTCTGTCAGTCAGTCAGGCAGGCAGGCAGGCAAGTAAAGTAAGTAAACAAACAAGCAAGCAAACAAACAAACAAACAAACAAACAAACAAACAAACAAAAATGAATATCTCAACAAAGTACAAGTAAACTTAGATCATTCATTACCTCTTCAAAATCATCCAATTGTTCAAGTCTGTGTTTGACTTTATCAGACATAGTACTCTGTGCAACTTGTGTCTTGACAACCACTACCATGTAAAGAAAACATAACAGACATGTGACCTAGTGACAATGGCAAATGTTGTATTCTACTTCATAACAATGTATATCTTCCTCCCTAGCATAACAGTAACCAGCATGTGTACTTTGTGTTTGTATCTTGATAAAGAAACACATTGAGACACTGGAGAGGATGTCCATATTAACATGTTTAACTTAGTAGATTCAACAGAATAAGAGCGAGGGCTTAATATGTGTTCCAAAAAAAACTGTTACACATGTTGAAATATTTGTAATCAATGTTGCATTTCAAAAAGGAATTCAACTGATGAACTTTGATCAAAGCAGGTAGTGCAAGTTTTAAACTGAATCATAACACATTATTGGATACCTTACCTTTCTCTTTATCAGCTGCAGATAGGAAACTCTGAGGAATGGTGAAATAAGGGACACATAAATTACAATGTTACACAGAACGGGTTAACAGCATACTTTACATTAAGAAATCCAATTTGGCTGATATTAAAATAACTACAGGGTATAATAAATACATGTATGTGATAGTAATACACTACAGTGTGAGTTATCAATATCTGAAGGGAAAGTTTAAAACTTACAGGGGAAAAGTTGAAACAGAGTTCATCTCTTTCAAATTCAATGCAAATCTTGACTGGGTGCTACTTTATAATGTTGGTATTTGGCTTTTGTGTCTCACTTGTGTAAAACGTAGACAAGCCAACACATAATTCAAATTACTACAAGTTACACAATGTAGTGTGCTATAATTGATTTCAATTCTAAAACTTAAATATACAATCTACAATACTTACTGTTGTGATTGACAATTTTTCTGATGTTGTATATTTACTCAATATACCTGCTTTCTTTGCAGACCATGGTTCAAAATCATCATTTATACTAGTTTTCTTCTTACCTTTGGAATCTGTCTGTGTCTGAAACACAGGGTCAAAATGATATGTAAATACTGTTATTTCTCTCTCACACACACTTGCACACACACACTTGCACACACACACACACACACACACACACACACACACACACACACACACACACACACACAGATAGATAGATAGATAGATAGATAGATATATAGATAGATAGATAGATAGATAGATAGATAGATAGATAGATAGTTAGATAGATAGATAGATACAGATACAGATAGGCAGGCAGACAGACAGACAGACAGACAGACAGACAGACAGACACACACACACACATACCTACCTACCTACATACATACATACATATGTACATACACATACAGAGAGACACACACGCATGCACACATGCAAACAGACACAGACAGACACACAGACACAAACACACAGCTAGCCAGACAGACAGACAGACAGACAGACAGACAGACAGACAGACAGACAGACAGACACACACACACACACACACACACACACACACACACACACACACACACACACTACAGTGTTTTTGCTAAGGTTTGGGAACCCCGGTAACAGAAAGGGGGAAAGAGGTAAAACTGGTAGTGCTTCCCATGCAATGTATCATAATTTTGGTGGGGAACCCCGGTAAAATGATGTGGGAACCCCGGTAGATTTTACCTACTTACCGCCCTTAAATAAAACACTGCACTATCTCAAAACAACAGCTGTTTGAGCTGTACATGTAAATACGTGTATACCTACAAAGATTTAAACTTGTTTTATCACTGATCTTTTGACATGACAACACTTTACCTTGTTCAAGGCTAATTCAGCCGCAGCTTGAGAGAGTGGATCAGCAAATGCAGACAGCGGATCAGTTCCATCAAAAGCACTAGTTAACGGATCAGATCCTTCAAGTGCCCCAGACAATGGATCTAATAATGATGATGTATTACTTTCTTTTTTACTTGAACCTTTCCCTGTTTTCTTCACCTTACTTTCTGTGACAGTTATCTGAAAGACATATAATATAATAATAATAATACCAGAGTTTTCTGAAAACAATATAATAATAATAATAATAATAATAATAATAATAATGTTAGTTTTTATATAGCGCTTTCCCACTCTGTGCTCAATATATAAGTGAAACAACATATAGATAAAGACTATACATGCAATTACATAAATTGCAAACAATTGTGTTAAATGCTTAATTGTACAAACTTGGTAAAAGTAATCACAATGGCATGTCCAGTCTGCACATGTGTGTCTCACTTCCAAAATACAGTATACTGTAATTGTAATGTCACTATGTTAGGATTGCCTCTTCTCTTATCCCATATCCCCCTCCCTCACCCCCATCTCCAATCAATACCATACATCCAAGGGTGTAATATAGACCACTTTCCTGACCACAATTAGTTATCACAAAAAGAAGAAAATTAA
The DNA here is from genome assembly GCF_964340395.1 of Glandiceps talaboti. Classification (NCBI taxonomy): domain Eukaryota; kingdom Metazoa; phylum Hemichordata; class Enteropneusta; family Spengelidae; genus Glandiceps; species Glandiceps talaboti. The sequence goes on from NC_135553.1 coordinate 16,309,511, forward strand.
TGAAACAATACTACTGCATACCGTCATTGGTTTCAAGGGATGGTCAGTGACTGGTTCTCCATGTATGGTTCTTTCTGATATTTCCCTTTCATAATTGCGTGGTTTAGGGTGCCTGTAAAAACAAAAGTAAGCATCTCATATTAAATCTCATTATGTTCTCATCAGGTCATTTCCCCTATTTGATGGAGACACGGTATAAAGTGAGCTGTGTTATACTCGTCATGACCTATATATGCTAGAGACAGCATGGATTTCAAGTTTCATCAATTCCGACATGCCAAAATATGCCAACTTTCATTCTCAAATAACAACTGTCTAAATAATAGTAAGAACAGAGTGTACCATTCATTGCACCATGCATAAGTTGTGAGCATTCAAACACAAAATACAGTATTGAATTTTTGGTCATTCTACATCATAACCACACACACACCTATATCATCAGTTCTGTGGTGCACAAAAGATCAAAACGTTAAAAATTGTCCTTTTCTACTACTAGGATTTCATAACTAAAACTTGTGACAAGACTTGTTCCGTTATATCATTCATATTTTCCTCACTTGAAGAAACACTGACGTAATTATTAAATTAATATAATCAATGGCTGACTTATAATTATCAATTATAATTATTATTATTATTATTTATTTATTGTAAAAACGCGACACACATGCGTCTCAACCATGCACTGTAAGGCTCAAATTAAAAATTGCAAAAGTAAATAAAGGACGAAAGAAAATAACAACCCACACATAGCATAGGGGGAAAAATAACAAAACAATAAATTAATATATATATATATATATATGTACATTATTAATTATGATTTTAAAATTAATTGCTTATTTCAATACATTTACACTTCTTTCATTTATTGCAATGTTCTGGTCATGTAAGTAGACGAATAAAATGTTATGTGGTGGACCTATTGCAATTACATTGCTATACCTAAACTGTTGTCCGGATATTGGTTGTGAATGACATCAGACACAGTGATGTGTATATGGACGAGGAAGCTCCAGCTTCCAATCTCGGAAGCGAAGTTCAACAGTTTCGGTAAGAGTGCAATGCATACAATATACGCTAAAGGCGTTCTGCGTCATGTAATCGGTCAAAACCACCCCAAAACATGTAAATCTATTAAATTTGCGCTTGGAGCGATAATAAAATACAACTAAAATGAACCGTATCGTTTGTATTGGACGAGCAGAGAGAAAGGGAGAAAGGAGGTGTGTTCTTACCACTCGTACGCCGCCATCTTGCTTGACTCTTTGACCCCGAAAGCACTTTTTTGAAGGGGGTTCTTTTATTTTAAATATTGAATCAAGCGTGAAGTATTAAGTACAAATTAGATATATACCCTTGGTGGAGGGTCTATGCTGAGACTCAAGACTCTTTTGTATAATTACTTTTCATAATGAGGTATAGAGACGTAAATTCTATATTTTTCACACCTGAATGGTTTGTGTCCAATATCAGTGTCGTTCTATACATAAGAGAAACCCCTTTCTGAAATGGTTAAGTCTAAAGAGCTCAGACGAGAGGGGGCGCTGGACCGAAGTGCTTTTTAATAGGCAGGGCTGTTAATAGGTTAGAAGTTTACAAAAGCCTCGGAATTGGAACCTCCTATAGATCCTATATGAAACTTGAAAGTCACACTTTATATCGGAAGTGAAATGCCGGTGAAAGATAGGAATCTATAATTTATAAACCCGGACAGAGTCTAATAAAATGTTAGAAAAAGGTCATATTTTTCAGACTCTCCAAACTTGACATAGGGGAGCGGGGCCGGGAGAGGAACGGGTGGAGTTGCAAGTGTAATTGAAAGATTAAGGGCTTACACCTAGTCCATTTCTTGTTTTTATTACTTCTTATTGAGGTCATTTCACAGAAAACGTAATTCTTACTGTCCATGAAATTTTGTAACTGAATTTTAGTCTTCTTTGTTCGGAGAGAGTCCCAAATATTAAATGTACTTTCTTGAGTTACCATAGACAGTGCTTTTACATCTATAACTTTACAACATTTTGTTGCCGTATAAATAAATATATATACATGTATATATATATATATATATATATATATATATATATATATATATATAGTTTTGGTAGTACTGGAACTCTTTCTTGGGTGTAACACCCAAGAAAGAGTTCCAGTACTACCAAAACTATTACGCTCTGCCACTGCGGTATAGAGCACTGTCTTAGCAGATTGATACTCACCGAGTTATATATATATATATATATATATATATATATATATATATATATATATATATATATATATATATATATAAAATAATGAATGAATGAATAGATAGATAAATAAATAAAATAATGAATGAATGAATGAATGAATGAATGAATGAATGAATGAATGAATGAATGAATTTAATGAATGAATGAATGAATGAATGAATGAATGAATGAATGAATGAATGAATGAATGAATGAATGAATGAATGAATGAATGAATGGTCTCCGTGCTATTTACCCGCGCCGGGGTTATTTATTTCTTCAGATGTACAGCCATCACTGATTGGAAGAACCGTTTTCATTGTCTTTTTAAGTTGATGTCAGTTTCCACATCCAATATTTCTCGTGACACTTCACAATTTTTGCGATATTATTTTCTTTCCTCGCATACTTAAAAAAAAGTTTAGGGTCGGCAGAGACAAACTAGGTGGGGTCGCCGGTAACCGAAACCAAACAATTATTTTTATGCATTTGTTGTTATATATCTATGAATGGTCAGTCATGGACAATAATAACTACCATTTTCAGTACGTTCACTAACAGACCAATGGAAAAATCCACCGAACCCTGCCTTCCAGCTGAAAAAATGACTATGCCCTTACTTACGCTACAACTGCTGACTTGTCTTTCTGTCCCGTTTCCCAGCCTATTGCCGGGGGATGGAGCCCTCAACGACAAGACAAGGCTGAGTAATAACCGAGACTACTGTGTTGATGTGCTATCGTTTGCAATGTGTTTTATAAATATAAATAAATAAACAAACAACAACTGGCAAATCAGCAAAAATACTTCGAATTTATACCAATTGCAACATGCATTGGTACCAAAGAGGAAATCACACATGCGCAGTGCATTCACAGTACCTCCCATGCCACTGTCCTTTCATGACCTTTGGATGGCGATTGCGGAAGTACATCGGCGTCGGCGTCAGGTTAGAGGTGTGATCCTCTAGAAGATGCTTGATTGGTGTTGACCGTCTTATATCACCCCATTGTGAAAACGTATTATCCTTCTTGACAATTGTGAGTATTGCTACGTATTATTACTGCTACCCTGTATATAGTAAGCTACACAGCTATATATAAATAGTGGAGTAGATCATGGGGTTGGCTAGTCCTGCTTGCATACGGAGGAATTCGGGACTCGATTCTGACAATTGTCCCAGAGTCAAGTCAGTAATACAGACTCGTGCACCGTCATGTAAGCAGGACTGTGGGTTGGCAGGTTTGATATTGCTGACCCTAAAATAGGTCTCACTGTACAACAGTAATTTAATAATATATCAATAAATCTTATTCAGTGACACTCTGCACATAGCTAGGACAAATATATGAGCACTCATGACACACACAATCATGACATAGGCATACCTACCTACCTACCTACCAACATACATGTACATACATACATACATACATACATACATACATACATACATACATACATATATACATAGACAGACAGAAACTCCAGTCAGGCTTAATTCTGATTACTACATTCAATGTGCATATAGTTTTGGGTGATAAAGTAGCACCTCGATAATAGTCAACAATGAAATATTGTAGAGAAACCCTACTGCGCTCGACATGTTTTCAGCCATTTTGTGGGTTTTCCTGTATGGGTTTATGGACAGTCTCTATTGATGACATCACAAATACCCCAATCTCTGTGTTGACATATACAAAGATTGTTCATCATATTGTATTAATAGACTGATGTTAATGCTCTTTTTTGACAACACCTACATCAACATTCAAGTTTCAGTTTTTATTTTCATTTATTGATATTTCTAGAATGTTGATTTTTTCTGTTTGTTTCAAATTTAAATTCTCATCTGCTCTTGCAGCGTTAGAGAGCTCCTTGCTGGTCAAACCCCAGAGACCCATCAGTGATGGCGGATGAGAGTAATTCTAGTATCGATGATGATATCACAGACGAAGATGAAAGTGACTACGAGATAGATCGAGGGAGAGATATAGTTCCAAAAGAATTGGAACCATTCTTAGATCAGATATCCTTCTTCTATCGAAATTGGGATATGCTGACTGATGATTATCACAAGGATTTAAAGAAAATTTATTACAAAGTACTTGAAGATGATGATAGTGAAAGATTGGAACTGATAATTAAGGAAGGTTTTGGTGCAGATTTTAGTTTTCGGCCCCGCGAGTATCTTGGTTTTGCCAGACATTCTAGCACTATTACAACTCTACGACAGTTTGGTGTCGGTCAGTACGACTTGTCAGCATTACATATTGCTATTGCTCTGTTTTCACCCGATCGTTCAACAAATCGTTGCTTGGAATTACTTCTCCGCTATAAAGCAGAGATTGAAGTTGACTCAGCGATGCCCGATAGAATGGATCCATTGTATATGACATACAAGACTGGTAATATAGAGGGAATGACGTTACTGTTTCAGTACGGTGCAACAGCATGTGACGAGATCTTCATGGACGTCATTCATAAACCTCCAGATGAAAACCGTCTGGAGTTGTTGAAACTGCTTTTTCAGAACTCGGATGCTACATGTATCAACAAGCCTTTTTATCGCTCCAACTGCATCATGTATTTGGCAGCACTGGATCGATTTGAGAAAATCGGATATTTAGAATTGTTGATATCTCTCGGTGCTGACGTGAATGCCACCAATGCTGTCGGCTACACACCAATTTTTGCCGCCGCAAATATGGGAAATTTGTCAGGATTTGAGTTTCTAAGGAAACATGGTTGTCATGTCAATATAGAAACAAGAGATCGATGCAATCCATTGCATTTAGCATACCGCAATGCCATGACTAAGTGTGTACCAACACTTATAGAAATCGTTGATGACATCAATAAGATAGATGCCGCCAATCACACACCGTTAGATTATGCAATGATTTGTGGCCCAGTTTATAACGAAATGGAAACAAGTGGCATGTTCTTTCAGAAATTGAAATCAGACAAATATATCAAATTAATGCTAAATAATGGGGCTGTATTGAATAAATTTGATGAGTCCGATCTGAAAGCATTTTTGAAGCGGTCCCCAAATAATATGCCACTTTTGTGCCTTCTCTTCAATTCATTTCCAAATTGGAGATTCTTAGGCTTCAGAGAGTATCCAGAAGCTCTGGTTAATTGGCACCCTGATGTACATCAACAGGTTTTAGATGTAGGAGACATGCCCCGATCTCTGAAGCATCATTGTCGTCACTGTTTGAGAGTGGCCATGGGACGACAGTACCAAAATGTAGTGAAATCAGCAAATCTACCACAGAGAATTGAAGAGTATTTGCTCTTTGATGACCCCACAAATCTGACTTAGAATATAAGAAGGCTGGAGGGGTTAATAAAGATGTGTTAAGTTATGATAGAGCAAACCCACTGTTTTGATATTACTGCAACTGGTCATGTGTCATCCATCATAGAACAGTTACTGTGTGTAGTTGGTTGACAGTACAATTTTGCTAAAACTTTGATGTGCTCGTTGACTTCAGAGGAACTCAGTAAAGATGTTCCTACTTTTCAATGTTCTCAAATGCAATGAAATCACATGATTAGTTAAAATGATGCGCTTTAACAATGGGATATTATTAAAAGATATGTATGTCTACAGATATGTATTAGAAACTGATATTACAGCCACATAACCATACCATCAATAGTCAGGAATGCCATAGGGTTCTAAGACTGACAGGTTCCCCCCCCCCCCCCGACACAAATTTCATAATTATTGTAATTTTATGAATATGTAAAAATTACCATCTTCTAAAGTAGCATACAAATAATGGCACGAAGTTGAGACAGCTGTGTGTAGTTGTTTGACAGTACAATTTTGCTAAAACTTTGATGTGCTTGTTGACTTCAGAGGAACTCAGTAAAGATGTTCCTACTTTTCAATGTTTTAGTGTGTTTTTCAATTATGTTACAGTTCTCTCATTTGTGAAGGAAGTCTTATTATCAAATATCAGCATATTTTTCAGATAGCAAGTTATGAAAATAACCTACATTTTGGGTAGCAAATACGTCACTGGTAATCCAGCCTTCAGTTTACTCAGATAGATGCAAACTATATCTATTGTTCTTCAATGTCGTAAATTACACAAGTGGGTGATCACAGTCCCTCTGTTGTGCATTCTAATCACCCTGTGATAAACATATTGTAAACATTGGAAGTCCCAAAACAACACTTCAAGTTCATGGAACTCTAAATAAACTAGTTTTCAGAGACACCTCCCTACTGAGACTATAATTAAACCACGTCCATTCAATAGGTTATCACTGTTGTATCAACATGTTGCAACAATAGTTTTAGTTTGTGTCTATCTTAGAAAACCAAAGGCTTAACTACCAGGGCAATAACACAAAGCATAAATGATAATGTAAATATTGTATACTTTACTTGCCTTTACACGATGTGAGAAGAGCCTCTGGCTCAACAATTTAATAAGCAGAAATAAATGAAACCAATTTTGTGTGAACGTGTACATCAATCTTATTCCTCAGCCTGCAACCATGCTTGCCTTGTGCAGAGAAACAACTTATCGGCCCATCCAACAAATAACATATCACCTTATATGATCGTCTTTACACCAAATAGCACTTCGACCAATAGTGCTATGTTGTAAAATAGTGTGATGGGCATTTGAGAGTTTAACGTTCTGGTTCTTATACACAAAAATAAAGAAATTATGATATCTGCAAAGACACTCAGTCTGACTGTCCTCTCATAACTCTTCTACAACTTCCACAATGTAGTTACAACTTCACACATCAGACCGTGGACAAACGGAACCTGTAAACAACTGAACTGGATTAATACCACTTGGCACAACAGGTTGGAAATACAGAAACTGGTACGACATTTCATCATTTAAAAAAGAAAAGTTGTATGGCCACTTTATGTAATATTTCACATTCAAAAACAAATTTCCAGTTCCCCTGGCATTTCATGTACACATAAAACTGTTCTTATCAAACCATGGTGGGTAATACAAGTCTCTGTACTTCCAACCTGCTGTGCCAAGTGTTATTAATCCAATTAATTTGTTTAAGTTTTTCCCTATTTGTAACAGGTTCCATTTGTCCACTGTCTGATGTCGGCAGTTGTACATTAGTGTTCATACATAGCTGCATCTAGCCTGAAAGATCCAGGTGTACCTTCCACTTATATAATGCGCTCTCTCACATGGGTAGCAAGTGGTTACATAAGTGGACCAATGGCTGTACCTTTCACACTAAAGCTGCATCTACTGACCAAAAAAAGGCTGTGTGAATCAAACTACATACCACTGTGAAAGAATGCACATTTTTTATTCTTTGATTATATATGGCATTATCAAAAACATGTCATAATAATGAAACCATGTTAAACTTTGTAAATTTGGTTTTGTCGTTTGATAATACACAATACACCACATTCCGGTTACTGAAGTTTCGATCATTTCTCTGCTAAGCACCACAAGAGGGCGCACTAGATTTGGCAAAGCATAAACACCCACTTTATAAAGTACATGTAATGCATATTTTGATATTCTCCCATCTGGCAAATATACTGTTGTCTTAAATGCTCCAAAGTTCGATAAAGAAAGAGTTTAGTCCTGTCAGCCGTCAGATTGTTAAATCAATGCTAAGGTGTATTTGTTTAGTTTGCCATTGTTCTTACTCGCCCTTTTCAGGGATTTTATGCATATTGTTTTTATTTATTCTGTTGTGAGCTGTACACTATGTATCCTTTGAGGACTAATGAATGAATAATAATAATAATAATACCTGAGGGCTAAAATTTTCTCCTGGCTACTGGTTGCATGAAGCTTGAAATGAAATGTAAGTGTAAGAAATCTGAATGTTCTGAAAAGAGCATTACAATAGTGATTAGGCATGTTTTGATCACTGGTAGTCACTATTATTATTAGTAGTAGTATTTTGAGAACATAGAGAATGAGTGGTAACTAAGTGTCTGTTGTCTTTACACTACAATACTCTACTCAAATTAAATCTGGCCTTCACTTCCTGTCAAAAAAATGACTTGCGAACAGCACTCCTAGTGGCCAAAACAAGAAATCTTTTATCTTTCCTATAACCGGAATATAGCGTATTGAGTGGTTGGTGTACTTACAAACATACAGGAATCTATACTCTGTTTTACACCATGTGCCAATGCCAACCACATAGTAGTAGTTTTAATAAAATTGGTTACGACATCAACATAATAACAATATATATGTTATTGGCAAAACTATAAAATGTCACTATTTCGTAGACATTTTAGAAATTGCATCTACTTGGCATGATTAGTATTAATTACATTTCTTCACCTATTCCAACAATATTTACTGATAACAGCGTTTCCTAGGATACAAGTACTTGTCTCTATTTTACATTACTAATGCGGTAAACACTCATGAGTGATGGTGTCCATTTCAAAACTAAAATAAATAATTAAAAGAAAGAGAAAAGTGTAAACATTGTTACTTTTGTGAGAAGAAACTAACAGAAACAGCAGGCAGCATTTAGTTCTATTTTAATGGTAAAATCTATCAAGCATAGAAGAAACATAATCATGGGCCAACAGTATTGACTGACTCACAGAAGAATTGATTATCAACCTGCAATATAGTCTAACATGTGGGCTTGGTTTCTACGACCTCTCTCTCGGCCATATAGTGAATATGACTTTCTCTAGCATGACATTCCATTCTTATCACCACCGAACGAGCAACAGAAGTTTAATGCTATTTGGAGCATTGATATAAACATAATGATATTATCACGTCTCGTGTGACTTACTTTAAGACTGGAGTTTGAGTTTGTAGTCAACTAAACGAAGTAACCAATTACAACTGCCTGTCAGTGTGTGATGGATTATTACTGACACATGCTTTTCACCGTTTCCCCAGCAGGAGATTTAACTAGATTTTTGGTACAATTTGTCCATTTCACTATATGTGGAGAGAGAGATAATAGAAAACAACCACATGTATAGTTTCTAGACTATCTAAACCCATGCAGCAGGACAGGCAGCACCCCATTTTGTCAGTGAAAAATCATAAGTTTGGAGCCATGTCCATATTCCATTTACTTCCTGTTGGGTGCAGTACTCAGTACAGACTAGTAACGAAAGAATAGATGTTGCAACACCTGTCAATGGTACTGGTAAGAGGTGCAGCTTTGAGCTCAGCAACTGATAACATTTCTGATCACTTCACTATCAGTACAAATGGACAGTATGGAGCACTTCCTGTTCTGCTATTAAAGTCATGCAACAAGAAAACACAAAAGCATAAGTTATCTTTCCCTCAATTGAATCACATCTTCTTGAGATGACAGTGAGAGATTACTGTGTTCCATTTGTCAAAACTACTACAGCTACTGGGATATAAAAATTACATTACACATATTACAGAAATCAGACCTGGCTTCCCAAAATGCACTGTCTCGATTTCCACACCAAGACTTGGAGGTGCCTAGAATAGCAACTAGCTTCTTCTAACAACTTGCAATTTCTAGGCTGTGGTGCTCTCACCTGCCATCATATAAATAAATTCCTAAACTTATAAACAATACATGACTGCAAATAGACAAACAGTTAAATACCACTACAAGTTTATTTGCATACTAGTTGTGTGGTGACACCATCTTACATAGTGAAATTTAAAATTTTGAATTCGAGTTTTGCACAACTTTTTACATTACACATATCAGTATTTGTAATATGAGTACACATGTTGATACCGTATATCGTCAGTATTATTACACCACCTTTTTATATATGAAAATTATGGCAATTTCCAAAAAATATACTTGTGCACAGAAAGATGTAAAATTGCAGGAAAAGAAGTAATCTTGGCCATATAGGCAACTATCTTGTTTCTTATGCTAAAAGCTATGACAGACTACTATGCATTACATGTACTTGACAGAGACAAGTGCATCTCTATTTTCTGTATCTCCACCGAAGCCCACATCAATCCCCTCCCAGACGACATCATCCCCATATCTTAAATTGCCAAGCCTCAAAAGAAATCTATATAACCAGGAGGAACACTGCTGAACATCTTATTGAGGAGGACAATATAACAAATGTCTCCCATTTATGATTCATTCAAAGCATTTTGTTTCCACTCCTCACACTGCATCGAACGATGCTCCACTATAAATGAAGTTCTGCAATTTCATCTAACCAATGGGCAAATGGCTTCAATGCTGGTTTCACTTCCTCTTCTAAGAAACGTGTGACCTGAAATTCGAAATATACGAGTGAGTGACTTCGTAACTTTCAGCCAACAATTCAATCACGCACGCACGCACGTACGCACACACACACACACACATACACACACACACACACAGACACACACACACTTAATATTACATATATACCATGTGTATGAAAATTTCAGGCCTCTATGTTGTTGGCTCCAGAAAATATGTAGTTTTGTTGACATCAAAACAATTGTACTTTCCTACATATTTTATGAGACGTTGTTGACACTGCTGGTGAAACCATGATTTATATGCCATGGTTGTTGACTATGAACAGGAATACAATGTTTTGCTCTTCAATATGGAGCTTTGACAATTACAAAATAAAACAATAATGTCTGATGTATGGTTTCTACAGGTATTGTGACACTATCTACTATCACCGTGGCTTGACTTGGAATTCTTATCTAAGCAGAAAGGTTCTCAGAAATTGCAAAGATGACCTGTGCTGCCTGTTTCCTTATTCAGACAGAATACCAAGCCAAGGAAGGATACATCTACAGAGTTGGTGGACTGTTACCTGATCAGATGATTTGCCAGTAAAGGTAGTTGGATCTAGGAGTTTATCCAACTGGTGTTTCACAGGCGAGAAGAATGGTGATTTTCTTATTCTCTCCACAAGATCGTTCTCACCACCCTCCTTTACTTTGGCACCGGCTAGTTGTGATAAAACACGGATTTGTTCATGACATTCCTACAGAAATACACACATACTATTAGTTAAATAACTGTGCATTCATCAGATTTATTCCAAAGATTACAGACACTGTACTTGCTAAGTTACACGGTCAATTCTAACTGTGGTTTGGGCCAACGTTTACAAATATATGTCAATGAGGAATAAATAGTTGAGATTAAGAACATAATGCACTTTCATTCGACGACTGTCCCAAAACATGTTTTTACTAATTCGTAAGTCTTGTGGTATGACCCCTGACCTCTTACTAACACCAAACAACAATCTCCCTGTTTTACACATTGGTAAAGAAAGAATGATTTAGAATTTGTACACAAAATGTAGAACAAGAAAGATTATACAAACCTGTCTATTACCACCAGCTTTTACCATTGCCATGATAATATTTTCTGTTGCCATGAAGGGTAATTCTTGACGAATATGTTTCTCTATCACCTGGAAGATTTAAAGTCCAAACAGGTTCATAAAAATCACATCAGAGATATATAATTTATTTTCTCTTTTCCAGCTCTAATATGTCAAATTTCAAAAAATAAAATTACCCATACTCCAAGTTCATTTTGTCAATATATGGAAATTGACGTAGTTACAGCACTGCTCAAATAAGGAATATGACATGCATCGAGTACACTTTGTCTAAATATGGAAAGTGACTTGGTTACAGCACTGCTCAAATATGGAATAAGACATAACCCAAGTACATTTTGTCCAAACGTGGAAAGTGACTTGGTTACAGCACTTCTCAAATATGGAATAAGAATAAGACTTCCTGAGTACACTTTGTCCAAGGGACAAACAGTTTTTTTATGATGATAATGATGTCACATGGGGTATAAAAGTACCATTTCACCCCAAATACATTTAGATCTGGGTTAATACAAAGTGGTGATTCTACTAATTTTTTAGGGACTGTCATCAACAACTTTTGCACCATTATTGGGTTAAATAAATAGTTCACATGTTGAATAAGGACTCTTCTCTACACTACACTACAGAAGTATGGAAAACCTACATCACAGAGGATCGTAATACTTATAACCTTGCTTTTGTTATTTCTATTGGATAACTAACTAAACTGATGATGTCATCTTTACACTCACCTTTGGATAGACTACTAAACCTTCAGAGACATTTTGTAAAGTGTTGAGAAGTATATCAGCTGTGAGGAAAGCCTCTGGTAGGGAGATACGTCTGTGAAATACAAATTTTGTAAAGTATTAAAGGAGTATATATCAGCTGTGAGGAAAGCCTCTGGTAGGGAGATACGTCTGTGAAATACAAGTAAAAGGTTGTCTTATGTTGGCAAGGCATAGTACATATTGATTCACAAATATGAGGGCAGACTATGTTCGGGTACCAAATAATAAATTTCATGACAGTACAAAAAGGGATGGAAATCTTATATGAGAATGATGATGATTGTGGTGGCGAGTGTAGTGATGGTGATCACGATGATGATGATGGTGGGGGTGGTGATGGTGGTGGTAGTGGTGGTGGTGGTGGTGGTGGTGTTAAGTGTGGTGGTGATGATGGTGGTGGTGTTGGTGTTGGTGTTGGTGGTGGTGGTGGTAGCGGTGGTGGTGGAGGTGGTGGTAGCGGTGGTGGTGGTAATGGTGGTAAGGATAATAATGGTGATGATAATGACATGTTAGACATGACTCACCGATTGGCACTATCATCCAATGTTCTTTCGAACCATTGGACCGACATTGTATGTAGTGGATCCTGAATCAAACACATTAGATGACGAGCCAATGAACAACACCTCTCACATCGCATTGGGTTACGTTTGTATGGCATTGCACTGGAACCTGCATATCAAATCAAAACTAAATGAACATCTCACATTGCATTGGGTTATGTTTGTATGGCACTGAACTGGAACATGCATATCAAATCAAAACTAAGTGAACATCTAACATCACATTGGTTTAAAATTTGTGCAGCATTGCACTGGAACCTACATTGAGATAATTTTGCATGCAATTATGTGGTTTGAAGTATGATATGCACTTGCAGTGTATGAAAAGGTTATTCAGAAAGTACAAGTGGGCTTTGAACTCTTGTTATTTAGCTCAGGGAGAAGACTGGAAAGTTATGGAAACATCATCGAGATAGTCATGGAAATATGACAAAAGAATGAAATACACATACCAATTTGGTCCTTCTCAAATGGTTCTTCTACTTCCTTGAGGTTAGCCAGTAAACGGATATCAGTACATAGTTTATGTACAGTGCCACCTAGACTAGCTAGGGCTGCAAGGACATCAAAGTCAACCTTTCTACTGTATGTTTGACCTGTCACTAGATACGCTCTGAAACATGCAATGAAGAAAATTATGTCAGAACAATGTTTTTGGAGTCTGTTGCTGTAGAAGTTCTTTTGACTGATTGATTGCTTGATTGCTTGATTGCTTGATTGATTGATTGATTGATTGATTGATTGATTGATTAAATAAAGTTGCTAGATCAATTTTCAAAACTGGCAATTCATTCATGCAATCCCATCTGATGGGATTTTGAACACCATCTGTGTGACAGCGGTGACAAAGGGAACTTTTGATGGTGTTTTTATTTTTTCTTGTTACAAGCATTTCACCATATTGGGTTATTACAACTAATCATCTAAAAAATTCAGCCTACTATTTCATATCATCTACAACTGCTGACATTGAAGCATTGATGAACGGAATCTGTTAGAAGCAGGGAAACTAGACAGCTGAATTGGATTATTAACACTTGGCACATTATGTTGGAAGTATTATATTACATTCCATCATTTGATAAGAACAGTTTTATGGCCACTTTACATAATAGTTCATGTTCACAAACAAATTTGAAGTTCCTTTGCCATTTCATGTACACTTAAAGAGGCCATAAACTTGTTCTTATCAAACCATGAAAAGTAATACAAGTCTGCTGTTTCAACATGCTGTGCCAAGTGTTATTAATACAAGTTTACTTTCCCTGTTTGTGACAAGTTCCCTTTGTCCATGGTCTGATGTCAGCAGTTGTACACGTGTAGCAAACTTTGTAGAATACTCATTGGATACTTACTGTTTAAATCCTGCCATTTCAGTCACCAATCTGTCTAAGACATCAACTTTCTCAGGATTGCCTTCAAACAAGGCAAGAAAACTAGCCTGGGTACCAGTAGTTCCTTTTACGCCTCTAAACTTCAAGTCGTCCCTAGCTCTACACAGGTTTCTAAGATCCATACACAGGTCACTCACCCATAAGCATGCCCTTTTACCAACAGTTGTTAACTGAGCTGGTCTGTAAGGTACAACAAAACATCACAGGTAACATACAATCATGTACAGCAGTGACAAGCAACACATACCCAACCCACAGACATGCCCTATTACCAACAATAGTAGCTGGTCTGTAAAGTATGACAAAACATCACAAGTAAATATATACATATATATATATCACAATACTGTCTGGAATGAATATCAATATTATGAATATTAATGACTGACCAACACTCCCTTTTCAGTGGGGAGAACACTGGATGTGATAATTCAAGAACAGGTCAGTAGCTGGATGTTATAGGACCATATTCTAGATATGAATGGACTTGATATTTATACTACAATTGTCGATATTTCTATTCAAATCAATGGAATGACTTCAAACATTTGATTTACTAAGCTATTTAATTTTTTGTAACATAAGAAATGATACCTACTGATAATGTGTATATCCAAGAGTTGGTAGTGATTTGTATTCATCGGCAAACACTGCTAATCTCTGTATACAACGTGCCAGTTTAGGTAGAAGTATATGCAAGGCATCCTTCATTACAATCAAATCCTGTTGGGGAGACGATACACATTTTAATGTGTGATTGCTATTTTTGCAAAGAATGGGACAGGTACCAGTGTTCTCTATGGAAATTCAGTTTACACATTGGATAATGATATGTTAGTTACTGTAATGTTTATGCTACCTGTTTATGTTACCTGTAGTGTGTTAGTTATGACAGTTAGTACAAAACATCTATCCAAGTTCAAAAGTCATTCTCACTCAGACTGGAAGTCTACCTGACTGTGGTTTGTACTAAGAATGGGACAGGAAAAGAGTATGTACATTTGTATATCATATGTACACACTTTTTTTTACTATTGGAAACAACCAGAGGACTCAACCAAAATTAAGGTACCACATATAAGAAACAATTTCATCTCCTTGTGATCTTTCTACTAGGTTCTAAAACCTTACTAAAAACACTGACCCATTGCTTTACTCAGTCTTGTAAATCTGCAGTAAGGTATGTGAGTATAATTACTGAGCACTTTTCTGTTTTCTATGGCATACAATGTAGGTATCATCTATGCCTATGGTTCTTATATAAATTTTTCTACAAAATTCAGGTATACCGTATTACACAACAGAATGTGAACTTGAACCTGGTGCTTCCAAAATCAACATTTCGGACGATTTTAAAGTTTTTCAGATTAACCAGCAAATTTAAACATCATATCAGACATCAGGAGTGGAGTGCTCTCCTGAATAACAAACCAGTCACTGATCTACTCGTACAGTTTGAAAGCTTCAATCTACAGGATCCAATTGCGATTCCCTTACCGTATTATCACCAACATAGCAGGATGTAGCTCCTAGATGGATAATAGGTGCTGCTTTAGGACAATAGTGGGCAAAGGTATAAACATGAGCCATCACATCATGTCGTCGTTTCTTCTCCTCTTGATTTGCCATCTCAAAATCTATGTTTTCAATGTTAGACTCCATCTCTTTGATCTGTTCATCACTGATATCCAAACCAAGTGTCTGTAGGTAAGGAGGGGAAAATGCATCTTTATCAAGACATAGAATACAATGATGTCAACATGGTTTGCATACATGTTCATGTAAATCCAAACATTCAAAGGAATTTCCTTTAAGAATTTGCCATTGAACAATCTGCATGTTGTACGATAGCTTCAGGAAATTTCTCAACCTTGCAACGTCATGATATGGTGCCCTCTGTGGTCAGATACAAAACATGAATTGAAAATGGTGACCGACATAATATGTCTAGTCTGTAAGGTACGCCGTGATGGGACACCCTCACACATCGGCCAACCCCTACCAAGTGTGAGAGGAGGCAGGTGAGGGCGAAACATCACGACGTATCTTACAGTCTATCATATGTCTTGCAACTGGCAAAATCGCAAATTAATTTTCATAAATCACAATTATTAAAATCTGGCCAAATTGATGGGATTATTATGTTACACACAGGGTATGATGTCAAGTACATAGATATGTCCTCAAATGTTTAAACAGTTTTATCAATCCCTAACAAATAACTTTTATTCTTCATATTTCTTTCTTACAGCTGATTAACAGAAAACAGTCAATATAGCAAGGTTTAGAGTCTAGTCTGTGCAAGGAAAAAGTCTGCAATTAGTTTGTCGAGAATTGCCATAGATTGATGAGTTACATTGTTGTTGGGATGACATTCCAATAGTTCACTGGAAAGATTGTAAGAAGGGCAAGTCAGAAAAAGTCGACCCAAAAATACCTTTTACTCATTCAACATAAATAGTGCCATTTCTCTCATTACAATTTCTATACACTCTATTAAACCACTATTTGGTGGAGTACAGATTCTTTTCTAATGACTGACATGCCATTACGATGGCTTGAAGGCAATAGTTTTTTGGATGTGAACAACACAATTGTGTATCAATAAAAGTTTGGTATATTCATACCAGAGTACCCTATTCATAATACAAACTACCAACTTCAATCTAACAATAGGGACAACAATAGCTGGGCTATGTTTAGATGAACATAAAAAGCCTCTGTTTAAGAATTCTGAAAGCCCTTTTTTACTTTCTTTGTGGTGTCAAACATGATTAACTCCAAGGCAGCTATGCTCTACTTCCTCTATTGTACCAAATATAATACAAAGAAATCAAATTATTGCTTTCCCCCAGGCCCATAACTTATACTTTGAATTTCAATGGAAATAAATGATCGATATACAGTACTTACATAATCATTTGGTTTACCTTTTTTCTTTCTTTGTTTATATCAATTTTTGGAGTATTTTTCCAACATTAAAAAATATAACTAACATGTGTTATGAAATAAATAATCTTTAAAGGGCCTTGTGTCAAGCCGTAGTCATCTTGGATGTACATATGTATCAGTGAAGCCATAAGGATTTAATACTAGTATATACTATATAGGATTACTGTTTTGTTCTCGACCACCTTTTTCTATAGCTTTCCCTGACAACTGTTTTTCACACCTAAATTTCAATAATCCTAATCCAAAGTGGGCCTTTAAACATGTGACTGTAGCCCCCTCCCCATTGGTAAACAGAAATAATTATTTACAACATGTTTTATGTATACTGTGTGTGAACTCAGTGTCAGCTATTACAATGAAGCACCTATGCTTTGTTCACATCTAAGTATCCCTTTGTTTTTTAGTATCTTCCTATTGTTTTCTACAGGATGAATGACAATATTATAGAGACATGGTGGCAACTACATTCAGTATACTGGTAAACAGCTGAGGAAATTTCATTTGACTGCCATGCAATGCTAGGATACCATTGTTAAGCTTGTAGTCCATTCATTATTTTTTTTTTTTTTGAAATGCTGAGAAAACTCAAATGAAGAGAAGGATCACTGAACACACACATGTGGGTAGTACACACATTGTAAATGATTTACAAGTGGTAAATAAAGCTATGAGACAGAATGAATGGTGTTGACACTGGACAAATACCAAATCATAACAAACAACAGTGTGTTTGAACATATATAGATGAGAACCACATAATTCTCACTGGGATGCATGATACAGGTATCCGTGGGGTTTTTTTGCTAAGGTTGGGTAACCCTGGTAACAGAAGGGGTAAAAGTGGCACAGTTTCCCATACAATCTTAGCATCTACCATCATGTACAGGAATCCCAGTAAAATGACTAGAGAACCCTGGTAGATTTTTACGTGCATGTTTTATACTTTGGTTCACTGTGATCACATTGATAAATAATTCCAGCCATTATTCTGCAATTTACTTCACTAGGTTGATAACCTCTCACAACAGTGATTCAACTTTTGACATTGTCATGGAAGCCATATTGAATTTTTGTACAAACACGTTAATTTTGCAGTCTTTCCTATTATTATAAACTAAATGTTTGGCACATTTTGAGGTTTAATTTGTCACTTTTTTTTTAGTTTATTTCATTCTGCTTAAATTATGTCTTCAATATTTTTTTAAAATACAAAAAATACCATGAAATTATGATTGAAATTGTGTGATATTTGACATCTTCTACACCATTATGACTGAACTCAATGAAAGTAGTGAATTTACAGAATTTTTTTTTTTTAAATCAGTATTCTTACGTTTAATTCGTACCAAACACCTCACACATTGTATTGTGTTGGTACCTTTATTTCTAATCACAGCTGTGTATATATGTGTGTATGCTATCAAACTCATTGCTTGCGTTCAGATCAGTGTTGCTTAGTTATTGGCTATTCAGCAGCTCAATTAAAATGTAAATATCCAGTATGGCAGTATACATGTACATTATACATTCCTATGGCCTTTCACATTGTAGCTACTAGTTCCATCAAACATAGCTAACTAAACCTGTATTCATATCTATTTACATTTATTCTACTTCGGCATAATAAAAAAAAATGTGTGTTTCCAATAACCCGACCAACCCTAGTTCAACCGACCATAAACATTTGTTAAACAAAAAGATACGAAATTCTTTGTCTTCTTGACCTTCATGTAAATCATTTTCTTTCCCCAGTGATGTCTGTACACATTTCATCAAACTATCACAGAAGGGGTATTGTGAGACATTTCATTTGGTTTTGGGTCGAAGCAATTATTTTTCAAAAATAAAAACATTTAAAAAGATACAATAAAATAAAATAAAATCTCGACCTTTTCTTTGAAAACACACGATTACTTTTTTTTCATTTCTTATGTATGGTGACTCATTTATACACATATTTTATGTCATACTTTTTCCAACAATTCCTTCCAGTCAAAATCTTACCATCTAATTTCAATTACTTTAGAAATTAACACCCCCCCCCCCCCCACCCATGTTCAATTTATGTGTTGGTATAGCCAGAAAATCAATAGAGACCAAATGTATAGATCAAATACTAGCAGAGCCTACACAATGTTGTACATGTAGTTTGTATCATGATTACCATGGCAACCAGACAGCTGTAGCCAAACATTGCTTTCCCATAGCTCTATGTGCATGTGCATACATACATGTATGTACTTAAAACAGGTGCTTCACACAATTCATCATATTTGCTCACTGCAATTTGACTTTGCAGGTTTGAGATGTTTCCAACTCATCTTCAAAAATTATACAACACATTACCATTAGAGCAGTCTAATGTTGAAGTGAAGTGAAGGGTAGATTTATGAAAAATTATCCTGGTCTCAACGATGTGTACTGTATGATGTACTTGTGTATCAAATCAGTTAAATTTCTATTTCAAATATTTTCAAACAACAAAATTGCTAAATCTAGAATCAAATTAGGTATACTAAAATATAAAGTTACCCTGACAATGATAGGTATTACTGCAATAGAATTTATAAATCTCCACTGACACATACAAAAGATTTTTTTTTCAAAAAAAGAAAATCATTTGAAAAAAATGACAAGCTAGAATAAATTAAAACAAAAAACTTTTCTTGTTGTATATCTATATTTGAATAATAAAACATAATATTATAATATTGTATTTTTACAAAATGTTGAGAATGTGAAATGACATGACGTACATCATGTACAATTTATAGAATGTGAGCTTCTTGTTCTAAAGTTGTATTTAGTCATCAACAAAAATATAAAATAACAAACAGAAATAAGTGGGCTATAATATGTACAAATGTATGTACGATGATATCTGAATATGTATATGTATTATCAATTCATTATTGTTTAAATGTCCCATCTACAGTACATGTAGTAATATAGTCGACACAATAGCATTTTGCTATTCATTACTTACATCACAATGTAAATTTAAAAAAAAAAAAACATATACAATTTTACATTTACACAGGGAAATATTAAAATTGTTATCATGAAATAACAACGCTATTTGCAGGTGTTAATGATATTATAATTTGAGTTTTACTAGCCTTGAACCTTGAATATTATCCTCGTGCACATATCTATCTGTCAATGTATGTTCTGTACTACTACAGTACTACTAGCTGGAGGTAGCCCACAATGACAATATGACTCAACTCTCAGTGCCGCGTGAATTCACACGGTAGTTATGATGTACGTAACTTCTCAACAGATTTCTGTGTACATGGTGGGTATCGACAACTGAAAACATTGTACGAATGACACCGGACAACGTGCACAACTCGTGTAACTTACCTGTTGGGCCTTCGCTAACCACAGCCACAATCTGCGCCACGTTGTGAACTTTTTGATTTCACTGAAATTAAAAGCCATTTCAGAACTGGCATATCTAGCCACAAGGGGTGACCGATATTTAGATAGTTCTTCCCTATCATAGTCGCCTCCATCCGGAGATGCAGCAACTCGTATTGCCGCCATTTTGCGATTTGTTGTGGTGATTGAATTGCGCATGCGCTATAATCAACAGACGACAAGATCTAGACGACAATATGCAGTCAAATGAGAAAGAAATTTTATGTTCAGACATCGAGAGAATTTTATTATACATCGGTGGGGAAATCGTCGCGTTTTGTGCGTGCACTTCTTCAACAGTTCACTAAGGTTTCATTTCCCTTTATGTTTCTATTCCTTTTATTTCCTTCGGCTTCCTTTGTTCCCCGTCTCACTCACAATGATAGTTTCACAAGACAATTTATACTCACACAGTCGAAAAATTGAAAAGCTAACTGATGACGTCTCATCAGCAGGGATTCGTTTCCATTTGGGGGGGGGGGGGATTCAAATGACCCTATAAGCTTAGTCCGTGAATTGAACATGATTCATTCTCGAAACATTGACAGCTGCTTATACTCGATAAATCAAATCAAAATTATTTTTGTGTCCGCACCAAAAATCAGCGCCCTCAACGACGATCATGATTTCAATCTGTACTGCTTATCATCGGCCACTGATTAACATATACAATGTCTAATTATTGATATTGTAACAATATTCAGTGGATATATATCGTGATCGAAAATGATACTCAGTTACAAACAGTACCGTTATAACATGGCGACAGATTCCAAAAACAGAGCTTTCTCTCAACCATTTCCACTTGCCACTACTATCTTCAGACTTAATTTAACCACCAATTAACAAATACAATGGGGGGTTTTTTTTAATGAGTAACTGACCAATTTTTAGTGAATATATCTTTGGTTATTTATGAAACAAAATCTCTTGCATCTAGTGCAGATTTAATGAATCGGATAAACATGTCTTTCTAAAATGTGTTTTCAAATCGAGGATAACTGAACAAACATTTGTATGTGCTCACAGTAGGTCTTACAGTAAAATGGGATAGTGATAATTTCGGGTACAAAAAGGTTTAATTTTGATTACGCATCCCATTCTTAGCTGCAGAGGTTGCTAGCCAACATTGACAGTCTCTGAATAGTAAAAGAGGGTTGAGTTGTTGTTGTTGTTTTGGGTTTTTTTTAGAAACAAAGCTATTATGTATGTACTATAGGTTGAACAATAGACTGAAACTAGTATTCAACGTTGTTTCCGCTTTCCACTAAATTTGTACAGTGGGTTACATAAGCAGAAATTACAGCAACAGCGACAATGGACAGCTTCCGATCGGCGGAATGTAAACGGACTTCAAAGGGATGAAACGGACGACGAATTTTTCATTAAAAGTCCAAATGAATACTGGTGGACTATTGCTTCATATGTTACCCGAACTATTTTATCATTATATTATACACGGGTTGCATTGGTTGATAATGTTCATGCATAATATCTTAGATAGAGTGTTGGCTGAAAAGTCTTCCGTTTTGCACTCATAATAGCGTCACTATGAATAGAACTCATAATCATTACAAAAATAATTTATGATGCCTCGAGAAACATTGGGAAATTCATTGATTTTTATTTTTAAGTGGAGAGCAATATTGTACGATACAGAAAATGGTTTATAATTGTACAACTTGAACTTCTGTAGCCAATCGTACCTCAGACCCGGGCTCAGACCACTTCTTTTAGTGATTTCAGACGGTATAGACCCATATAGACCATGGTAAGGGCCAAGAAGACGCCCTCTACGAGTTGACATTTGACACAACGTTTATTTTGTTTATTTTTGCTTGTATTCCAAGTACATATTTTGACATCGTGTTTCCAATCCCGGGTTTCCACTCTGGGTTTCCACTAGGTCAAATAACTATAAGATAACGCCAATGGCGCTGTAGCACAACTGTACAGTTTATGTGTTTGTTTGTTTGTTTGTTTGTTTGTTAAATATTTAGATACACCATAATTTTACTGTAAACTTTGACCACCAATGTCAATTTGAAACTGCACATGTAAAGACAAGTGATTCAGACTGCCACCATGACAAACACAAGCAACTATTATACCATGGCATGGACATGAAGTGTTTGAACTGCATTATTGTCGATCTAGCAAGTAACTGTGTTGTAGATTTAATTACCGTACTAATATAAGTAGGTGAACTTGAGGGATGGAGAACGACTCTTAGAATATGATCAATGATCATTGGCCAATCAGTATCAGTGAGACTTCACAATATCCAGTTCAATTTGAAACTCATTATCAGTATGCCCTCCAGGCCAATTTGACATGCCACTGAGGCACACAATTTCTAGTGACGCATCAAAATTTGGTGTTCCCCTATCTCTTACTATGTGGTGACTCACAAGAATTGCCAGTTTTGCTCATTTTGACTCAACAAAATTTGGCTATCATTAGAGGGTACACTAGTACTGCTCATTATAATATATTTTACATACATACCCAGTCAAGGCATTTGGTTACAATAACCATAGTATACATAATTATTGGCTACATGACTCGGATATGATTATATCTCAATGAAATAAGTTCCAGACCAGTATAAAATATGTAAGCCACTGGAGTGTCTGATAATGCAAAAACATAGTCTTAATAGTTGTTCTGGTAAATCACAAATGGGGGGGGGGGGGGGGGGGAAGGGGTCAAGGTTGATTGGTGGGATAATGATCACACACAAATCCCAAATTATTTTTACACTTTTATTAAAACCCTGGGCCTAGCCCGGGGTAAAACAGCGCCCTCTGTTGGCAAACAAGAAAACATTACAACGTCTATTTGAATAGAGAATATATATACATACTTAGCTTTCACAGAAAGTTACAATAGGTTGACAAAAATTTTATATACACATGTTTGACAAGCATATGAATAATTCTATGTAGACACTAGATATTAATGGAAATAATTGAATCATTGGACAAAGAGAAAATTACTGAACAAAGAAAAAAGAAACCTGCATACTAATAAATTCTAAGAACTCCTAACAAATTTATACTGCATATTCTACAGTAAAATACAATTTTTTAATAAAATACAAAACTTTTCATGAAAATTGCCTGGATACAAAAGTGACATAAAATCTAAAATGTATGCAGCACAAATAACTACATATTATTTAGCACAATAAATAAAATAATGTCACAAAATTAAATTATTATTATTGATATTAAATTAAGTAAACTCAATAATGGACTTTCATATAAATAAAAAACTTCAAACCATCAAATAAATTTCTTCCTTATAGAAATAAATAATTTTATAAAGATAGCAAGGGTTTTTTTTAGAGTGTTAAATGGCAGTTTTATAATAAACCAGAAAAATGAGAAAATGTGAGTTTCTGGCCATGCTGAATGAGATGCATTGTGAATTATTATCTCAAAAAACACAAAAAATAATGAGTTTTTAAAATCCTGAATAATACCCATTTTTTTCTATTTCCATAACATCCACACAACCCTTGCAACAATTCTGAGGGTTTTTTTCTGTATGCAGCAAAATTCATCCGACGGTAGCAATCAACTATGTATTGTCCAATGGGATGATTTGTATTATGGCTGTGTTGAGGGATACAGTGCATACTATGACTTGTCCAAAATTGTGCAGGTTTAAACAGAACATGTGATTGGTCAGCAAGTTGCAGAACTGTGGCAGCTTTTTGCCATGTAAGGGGTGTGTCCTAAATACAGTGAAAAATTGTCTTAATTCAAGGGTTTGTTTGGATGTTACAGAATGATGCAATTACTCCATCAAAATTTAAAGGAGTTAGGCTAGATTCACCATACTGCAGAGTTGTTTGTCTTCACTATAATTTATCATTGATATCTCTTTATCATAGCAACAATACTTTTTTCAATATACTGTAATAAATTTTTTAATAAAACTTTGTTCTGTCAAAATGATCTGTTTATGACAACATTTTTTTTTTGCAAATATTAAATCACTTGAAAATAAAATATCTGATGGGAATCAGAATCTCAATTCCAATGTGTGATAATCATGGGTATCTGATTCTAAACATAGAATCTGACACTTTGCGCTGAGAATTTTCAGATTGAATCTAAAATAATTCTGTACATCTAAATGTACAGACATGCAAGGACAGAAAGTTGCTCTAACCCAACCTCATCACATACAATACAACAAACTAACTAATGTACAATCTGGGGCCTACAAATATTCTCCATTGAAAAAGAATCATATCATCAATATCATAAATTTTGCATTTTGCAGTAATACTCATAGTTAACATAAGTACATACTTATTGCCCTCAGGATTGTGCACTAGATGAAACTAACAGGACTTAAATAAATGTACTCCTGTTTGTTCAAAAAAAAAAGCCAAACTTCTTCCAATGTTCTTCCAAAACTCAACACAATGGAAAATACAAAACTTAACTTTTTCACTACCAAACATAAACTCTCTAACTTTAAAGTAAAATTCTCAATATGTGTTTACAATATATATATGGTCAAACCTCAGTAAAGATATATATTAAAATCATGGAATTAACACTGAAAAGGAATGTTTCTGACCTGATACTGTGTTGGTAGATTCTTGTGTTCACTTGTTTTGAGTGTTTTGGAAAACTTGTATATGAGTTTTGTTCTGACATCCAGATTTATCTAAAATACTTAAAATTTAAAATCTAAATTTTTAAATATGGTGTATATTTTTTTTAGACAATAGTTACAATACTGCTTTTTGTAGTTGGAGTTTCCCAATGAAATAAAGGATTACTGGTAATATTTGCTGTATTAATCTGTTGATGTGTATGATCAGGTGGCATATTGATATAGACTGGTCTCTTTGATCGACTCTCTGAATGTTGACTGTGGTGGCAGTATTGCTTTGCGGTGGTTGAGTTGACAGGCGGCGATGTGAATGCTTCATAGCTCAGTTTGCTATTGAGTGAACTCTGTGAGGACAAGCTGGCATCTGACTGTGGCAGGTAGACTTTATAATAGGCTGGTGTCTGTTTCAGTCTCTGACTCTGCTGACTTGGATGTCGAGGAACTTTGTAATGTACAGGACTGTCTCTTCTAGCCTCACGGAAACTACGCAACTGTACCATGGGTCTTTGGTTTCGGAAATGTACAGATGCTAAAAATGATATAAAAAAAGATGAAGTGTTAGAAAGGGATGTAAAATATATTTATTGTGTCTTTGTACTAGTCATTACTACATATGTACCAGTGATTACTTGCATCGGTACACACACATACTAGTGGTATTTTAACTGCAGTGCAATACCAAAAACATTATTGCATACCTGCATGTAAATGACATGCAAATGAGGACATGATCATACATTCCACACAAAAGCGTGTAATCCCAGTGTCATTTTTACGGATATTTTGTTGTTTCGGATGAACATATGTAATAATAACAGAACTCTATGCCACATGAGTGCCAGTGTGGGTACTCAGGGGTATTCACACTCATGCTTCTACTTCTAGCATCAATAATATTTGTATTGTCCCTCAATGAAGATCAACAGACAAAACAGCCACAAAGATGAGTGCCCTAAATATAGGAATGGTTAACATCTTGCCTTATATTTAGAGTACACCAAAGCAAATGATGTACTAGATTCACATTGTAATGACTTTGAATAAGCAGTAAATGTATCCAGTATTATCAGTCCAAACATGTACAACTTGGCTTACACCATGGTATCTATATTACTTACTGTTGCTCTGAGTAGACTGTCTCCG
The DNA here is from genome assembly GCF_964340395.1 of Glandiceps talaboti. NCBI lineage: Eukaryota > Metazoa > Hemichordata > Enteropneusta > Spengelidae > Glandiceps > Glandiceps talaboti. Next base: position 16,335,971 of record NC_135553.1, read on the forward strand.
TGCCCTGAAGACCTGTCTGTGTATACCACGTGTGACATTAAATGCTAAGCATATAGCAACAAATGAAAGTACAATAGTTGCAATCACTCCAGCTCCCAAGATATATGTATTAACAACACCATTATCTTCTTCTAGGGGATCTAATGGGAGGAAATATAATCAACCATTTAGAAAAGCTTGAAGTATGTGCTTCTTTCTGATAGACCTACTTGGTATATAGCACCCTCTGGTGGTGTAGTCTAGTCATTGAACAAATTGATCAATAAACACCACTAGAGGGAGTTGTTACAGGGAAGCTCTTAAAAAATTACAAAATGTATTACTACATTAGTAATAGCTTCCATTCACTTCTTGAACTTTTGAAAAAAAATTAAAGTCACATACACAGACATGGGTCATGTAAAACGTTGTTATTGGTTTGGTGGTTGTTGTTCGCTGCTTCATGTAACTGAAAAATTGAACTTTATGATATTTACATCACTTAGTGAATAAAATGATGTTGTCCCAATTTTGTTGAAGGGTGGCAGGAATTTACTAAGATTCATCACAGAATGGTATCTAAATGTACATTGAACAAACAGAGATGAACAAACATTCTCTTATCTAAGTAGAATTGATCAATTCTGTCGTTTCCATGGTATCATCATAGCCTAAAAGTTAAAGACGGCTTTGAATGACAAATACTTCAAAAACACCTGATGTGTTACCGTAGTAATAACTGAGTGTTGGTATGGAAATGATGGAGTGTTGTCAGGGAAACGACTGAGTGTTACAATCCTCACCTGATCCATGGAGTTGTTCCAGCTTGATCATGTCATTCTGTGACTTCAATGGCTCTAGATATGGTGGTGGAATAAAGAAGCCATCAGTGAATGATGACACCATGGCAGTACTAGTAGATTCTATCCCTTCATCGCTGGAGGGTTGTGTGGATCTTTCAACTGCTACATCTATATAAACAAACAAAATTCAACAAAATATATTAAAGTGGCACAAGCTGAGTGTATAACTTATAAGCTTTTTATTCACAAGTGAAAATACTTTCCAAAAAAAATCCTAGATTAAACTATTTTAAAATCATTTTAATGTCAATGCATGCTTTGCATAACATTACAATCGTCTTCTGGTGTTGTTAAAACAGTTGATTGCATAGTAGGGATTCTGTGAACATTTTTGATACGTATCATAAATTACGTCATCAGATCGTTTCTAAGTATATCTTGATACTAGGTTTGAGTTCATTCAATTGCAAGTGGTGGCGAAGTGTTACTACAGTATGTATAATACTGCGAGTACCTTATAAATATGCAGCATAAACTACTAGTATGCCAAAATATGCGTAAACCTAGCTTATGCCCCTTTAAGTCATATTATGATCAACTTCAAAGAGATCTGCTATCTAAACATCTAATACTTCATCATGCCAGTCATGCAATATATAATTTTATATGTTTTTAGGTATTTATTATGGTCATATTTATTTCATTGTTTATCTCGCAGCTGCGGAAATTCGAGTTCATATTTATTCTAAAAAAAATCCAAACTCAATATTGACATAGAATCATGCACTTTTACAGAAATTGATATATACATTCAACCTGAATTCTTTAGATTTTATTTGCTACTGATAGTTGTTAACACACCATATATAGTGAAAAACATTCAAACGTACAAGTTGCCATATTTTTTTCAAAATATTCCACAATTTTGTAACTTATAAAAAATATTGTTAAAACAACTTGAAAGCCAACATACTTCGAAATATTAGTGAAGTTTCATTAGTTTGACACAGCTTCTATTAAGACTGACCCAACCATATCATTGTTATCAAGTATAGTGAGTTTTGATGGAGAGCCAAGGAAAAAGCCAGGATATTAAGACCCCCCAAAAAACACACTAATCTGTGAATTTTGCTGATCTGCTACGATTACACCACTGCGACAGGTGTCCATACACTGATATCATGAAAGTTTGGTGCAGATTTAAGAGCTGTGTGCTTTTTTGTTTATTTTAATCAAACACACCAGAGGTTCAAGAATTAAGACGACACCAGTTGACCTTGTTTGACCTGGTGAGATTACTTGTCAAAATACACATACCAGATGTGTGATATCATGGTTTCATTTACAACTGACATAAATACCACAACTTCGTATTTCTGATAGCTAAATGATGTTCTAAAATTTTGATAAAAAAACACACACACAGATACTAGGCAAGTATGGATCATAAAAAAAATAACTTGTGTTTGGAAAGACTTAGTATATCATTTCAGTTTTGTCAAAACCATGGGGATGCCACTAGAGTCAGTCAACAATACCGCTAAATGCAACACTAAAATATATTCACTAATTCCTAAACTGTCACAACAGTGCAGTATGGAAATAAGGTGACTCGAGATTTATAAAAAAAAATGTGTCTACAATTCTCACCCTGATATTTTCACATGAGTTATATCTGCATACAATATGTATTACTTTCATAAGCTCATTCTCAAATGTCAACATGTTTTTATTCAACTACGACAGATTTTGTTACTAATCAGACTTTAACTAACAAACGTATGTTACACTTTTAACTTATTTTTGTACAAATTTTACACAAATCTTAGACGAAGTAACTTCTTTTTAACCTTACACTAAATGATCAATCCTTGAACCCATTTAAAGCATTGAATTCGCACAGAAAATGTTGTCATCGTTATTTTTGTAAGCACTAAATTTGGACAATTAATACACTAGCAATACAAACCAGGTTTATGGTACTAGTTTGCTGAGCCTGTCAAGGTCTGTCAAGTAGCTTAAGGTCGATGGTTTATCACCAAATGATATTAAACCATCATCAGTAATATCATTCTTTGCTATTTAAGTATCATTGACACACACTGATAACATCTCAGATATTATCATAATATTAATTCCATGTGCAATAAGCCCCTGGCTTTTAAACATGGACATAGAGTAAACAACATTAGTGGCAGCACAATAGATAATTCATAGCCGGTGATCTGAGACAAAATGAACATACAATATTCTCTTAATAGTGCAGCTATATAGCTACACAGGTAGAAACGTTTGAAATATATCGCCATACCCCTGATCAGTTATTAGCAGAACTCGATCTGCTAGAAGTTATCAAATCGCTTCTTAATGTCCTTCCTCCTTGAAGTATTAGTGTACTTCATATTTCTTTTTGAAAGACATCTTTTTTTTTCAAAGTAGGAATAAATGCACTGTACAGGCATTGACTGTGAACATATATTATAAATGTTTGTTTGTCAATACTATAGATGGTCTACAAAGAGAGATCTTTCACTGAGTCATCAGCATGTGCCCGGTCCACTTCAAAAACAACAACACTTTGTACAAATCAGCAATAGAAAGCAACACACAGTCACAAAACACTGCAGTTACTAACACACATAAAAAGCAGAGAGAGAAAACTGAAAGAATTTACAATACCTTTCACAGTCCCTACAGTTTCAATAATTGTACGTAGCATAGTATAAATGATGTGTAATTCCTTTGTCTATATGCAACTCTGAAATCGATCAAGCTTTGGCTAGAGCTGATAACAAACTAAAATATTTCTTTGTGAGGCATTCACCTTTATAGCTGTTTAAAGTTAGACGATGATGTCATTAGTCAGGGAGGAGTCATTTGTATCACCTTATTTTGCTATGAAACAAAACATACCACAACAAGTTTTTAAACACGACACACTTTCTCAAAGGTATTTCCTTGTTCCTAGTAACAACAACGTCGACATCAAACATGACCTAGTTTAGTGATTCATAGCATAACTCGGAAAACAAAACAGAAAGACAAAGTATGAATTGAAGTTTAACACATTCAAGAAAATATGTACGTGACATTGTTTTGCGTCGAGAGGAATCTGATTTGTTCTCACCTAAATTTGCATGATTGTGGATACAATTTAAATATCAATAGGGATATCCCCAATTGTTCATCTACCTTCTTGACATAGCATTGAGATAGAAACTGATGTGATGGCAGACTGGGTGTAGTGAAGGGTATACATTCCTTTGTTGATAGCTTGTAGGGAAACCCTTGATAATAATGACATTCAACATGGAAAACATTAAATCATTGGGTGTCGACACTTTCTCCTGTTTCAAATATGACCTGCTATCTTATCAAACACAACACACACCATGATATACATATGCTGTCGACAGGTGGCGGCTAAGAAAAACCCAAAAGATAGAGAATTTGTGATCGCAAACACAAGACATGAATATGCTGAGAAACAGATATGACAAGCGAAGAAAAATTCACAAGAGAGTGAATTTGTGACTGCAAACACAATACACACATATTGTCATAGTTAAAAAAAAACACACCAAGAGCTGAAAAAATTCTGACTGCAGCCTGACTAGTTTATATGAAACTGCAAGATTGTATGGCTTTCTCTGATATTGAATGGAGCAGAGACTGCAGTAGCTGAATATTTATTGGCAGTCCGACAATATGAATGAAATCACTTCCTCATGGAATGATATAGTTGGCATATGTCTTTGGCCAAGTTGCTGTGGGTCTGACATGACTGACTGACTGACTAACTGACTGACTAACTTGACTACCTGAGTGAGTGAGTGACTGACAACTGACTTGACTGCCAGAGTCAATTGTTTCAGCCAACCAAATCGCACTAGATCAAGGTCTGTATGCTTACATTGAGTTGTCAAGTTGTTTAGTCCTACATTGGCTGGAGTCTGACACTTTATAAATTCTTGTAATTGATTGACTGGTTGGTTGGTTGGTTGATTTGTTGCTTGAGAGTTTGATTGATCAAAAAAATTTAATTATTGATTGATTGATTGATAGATTGATTGATTGATTGATAGATTCAATCTACTTGACTAAATCAGATAGATCAGATCAGATTGCTATGTTAGGTCAATGTATGGGTGACAGAATGGTTGATTGATTGATTGATTGATTGATTGATTGATTGATTGATTGATTGATTGATTTATTGACTGATTGATTGGTTGGTTGGTTGGTTGGTTGGTTGATTGGTTGGTTGGTTGGTTGGTTGGTTGGTTGATTGATTGTTAAAGTAATAGATTGGATTGTTCATAGTTTAGTGATATATGAATGAATGTATGAATGAATGAATGAATGAATGAATGGATGGATGGATGGATGGATGGACGGATGGATGGATGGACCAGGATGGGTGGAAGGATGGATGGGTGAATGAATGAATGAATGAACAAACGAATGAATGAATAAACTGATCGTCAAACAATAAAAGTTACTGTAATTCATGCATTGACATGTATACATCAAAGGTGGACTATATTGGCCCAATTTAAATGTTAGTGGGAAAGGAATGCAGGCATTATGGCACAAGATTATTTTCAATCAAAAAGCAGCCCACGTTCCACATAACTTTTTTCATTGAAAAATGCCTAATTATGCAACTATAGTATTTCACTTATTCCTGCATAGTGGTATGATTTTCCACCTACACAGCAGACACATTGACCACACATTCCATTGACAGAATACTGCACACTGTCCTGACTCCCCCATTCATGTTGTTTCTATTTATCTCTGGTTGTCACAACATATCTTATACTATCCAGTCCGATATAAACTTAACATTCACAGTTAGTTTCTATTCTTCTAGTTTTTTTTACTGACAGGACTTTTATTCTAGTTAAAAATGTTTCTTAAAATAGCAGCAAAAGTTTTTAGTAGTCTGGATGATGTTTTGTTTACGTGTGGTCCTGTGCAGACTTTGAGTTGAGTATAGCTATTGTGTGATGTCGATGAAAGATCTAAACAATGTAAAAAAGTTGGAGTTATTATTTCAGCAATGTTCCACTTAATGGTATGAATGGACAAATCCATGCATGAATGATAGGCTTATCCTCATCACTGAACCGTTATGTTAGCAGTTAGAAAATACTAACGAATACAACACATGAGAGCACAAAAACAACAGCCAATAATGACATGCTTCACAAAACTGGTTGCTATTGTACTGAATAGGGCAATTGATGTGGGTGTCGAGGATAGCGGAAACTCTGGGTTGTTGCAGTCTTACTGAATGTGGGTGTCCGGGGTTAGAGGAAATCTGAGCCTGGGTTGCAACTATTATCTTCACTTTGGTGTTTGCCAGACTACTTAACTAAACAACTGATACACACAGTTTTAATCACTTAATGTGATGAGTAATGGGAGAAGATTTTTGAGACGTGCTACATGCTAAGCTAGGATGATAACTCAGAACGAAACATGCAAAACATTAGAATTTATGTTTCTGTATTGTACTTGCTGTCCATTTTTTTCACCTTCGTGTGTAGTTTTGTATGTTTGTATTTAACTGTTTATGACAGTGTCATGACGACACAGTCAAATACATTACATGCATAGTGAAATCAATACTGATGGAACAAGAAATTCAGCTGAGACATGAAAGTGCATTAATTAGTGCAATTAGTAATGTACTCAAAATAGAACACACCCTGATTCTGTTTAAACAACAAATTGTATAAATCATTTACTCATTTTTTCAATCAAAATATACTCTTGTTATGAGAAGGACTGAAAATCCCAATTATCTGTTTTACTGAAGTAAGGGGCGTATTTTTAATTTCTGAAAGATATTTTTTTAAGTAAACAAACAAACTTTTTTTTTTTCAATCTTGTAAAGGTGCATATTGAATGAGAAACTCTTACCATCTGTTTGTTGTTTGTTCATTATTCTAAACCTGCACTGACTCTATCTGAGTACTCAAACAGTTCAAGTAATGCAATCAAATAAAACTTAGACCCAACAAAAAAAATTGTGTGGTTCCGATTACGCTCAATTTTAGTATAGGTGGAGTAGGCAGATTTTTTATTTTTCATTTTATTTAATTTTTTTCCATATGTGAGTGTATATAGTTCAGGTATTTGTTTCCCATTGTTTTCCAAATGGCCTCTGTGTTATTGGTTTCTTCCCGTCAGATGTATAGCAAATTGATTGGAAGAACAGTTTCGTCTTATCTTTTTTAAGTTAATGTCAGTTTTCACATACACTATTTCTGGCGAGATTTCACAATTTTCGCAATTTCTTGAGTACATAAAAAAAAGTTTAGGATCAGCGTGAAAAACTAGGTGGGGTTGTGTAACCGGAACCAAACAATTATTTTTACTAGGCCTTACAGTTGTATAACTAGTTCAAGGTGATAAAAAAGTACACTTATGGACAATGAGAGGTAGACCAACAGTATGAACATTAAATGGTAAAAAGAAAATGACATTTAATATCATGTGACAATATAAATAATTACTTTGACTAAGTGACACTGAAGATTGGTATTTGCGAACAATCAAGAATGAAAAAATGTAACAATAATCAATAGCTGTGATCAATGATGGCTTTGATTCCCTTGTCTTTTAGCCTTTGTACCGTCAAAGATAAAACAAATCAAGATAACCTGCCCTAGTTCTGAGAGGAATTTAATCGGAACTACGCTTTTCTTTTTTTTTCATTTTTAAGCCATAGACCATGTCATCTGTCATGAAGTTGGTCTAGACACGTCGGAAGGCATGCCTGATTTGTTACATTGTTTAGTTTGACGGCTGTCTATCTTAATGTCACCTTTTCAATGACTCAGTCTTTTTTTTTTGACTGAGTGACTATTGCAGTCAACTATTAAACTGTCTGCAGACTGAACATTAATCTCTCTTCAATTCACAACTAATCCACTTTTTCACGTGCCGTACACCTATTAATAAAATTTGCGCACCGTTTCCACTTCAGCATGTGTTAACATTTTTACGTTATCAACAATGATTCCATGCTACCACATGGATACCTTGGTACTTGGAGAATTTTGCTGTAGAACCGGAATGTGTGACAAATCATGTCTCAAATCTTTATTTTGATGAGGGGAATATTTGCGATATTTAGGAAGTTGCCATAATCTCCACATAGCTATGAGACCCATATCAGGAAATTAAATAGTTGCATTGTAAGGTATTAACCTTCGTTCAGCCAGGCATTACCCTGGATTACATACTATCATGACACCTTTATTCCAGTCTCTATTTTGTTTGTTTTTCTCACTGAACCGACAGAGAAAAAATGCAAACAGTAGACAAAGAACCTTCACCCCAAAATGTCAGGAAGAAATACTGAGCAAAGCACATTTGGCTTAGATTACTTTGATTGTTTTCGAGGTGTGATTATGGTTCTAATAACGGATAAAATTCTGAAATAGCAAAGAAAGACAAACAGGATGGGTGCTATCTAATTCCTTAATACTCTTTGATGTGGTATTTTGTAGAAATATTTACACAAACTTATAAAACCATTTTCAAGTTTATAATACAAAGCATTTTCCCTTGCTATTTTCACTCTGAATAATCAAGTCACTTGAACTTTTGGGGTATGTTGTTTGTGGTCTGTCTGCATTGTCAACTGTTTCCGTTCAGATTTTACAAAATACACCTGGTTCCGGTAAAATAGACCACAATATTTGGTTAATGTTCAGCTGTTTTGCATCAAACGTACATTAAAATTGAACAGCACACAACAAATTTTTTTTTTTCAGTTTGGCGGGAATATTTTCGCATTCACTTTTTTCCACCAGTCAAAAGATAGTGATAGTCGTTTAATTTGTGCAGGAAATTTTTTTATATTCTTTTGTTGCATAACGTCGAACATTTTGAAAAGTGTAAAAACGAGAAGGGATTATACTTGTCTTTTGATGTAGGTGGAAAAATTTTGACATTTTTTTTTGTCACAATGTCGAACATTACAATAAAAAGGCGGGAAAGGTGTGACTGTAGGTACAAGTGAATGGGGACATTTGTGACAGTTACATTTAGGTTATAGTTGTATGAAGACAAAAAGAGTTTCCCAGGCTATTCTAAGCCCCCCTCATTAGCCTTTACTGTTTGATGGAGGATTAACACTCAACAAAAGTCGGTTCTTTTGTAGGAAGTTGCCGGTCTTTTTGTAATGGATATCTCCTCCCTGTAAGTCAACATACTGTGTAACCACCTTCATTTGTGTTAATTATGTAAATTAGATTAGGAACATTCTCTCCATTCCAGACTTGATTCAATTTGCTTCAGTGGACCAGCATCCTACACAAAAGTACACTTGGATCAAAAACCCACTCAAAAGAAATCCTCTAAGGCCACCCACGGGAATATAATTTCACAAAATTTTGTGAACCAGAGCTGAACGTCAACGTAAATGCTATGAGCACAAATCAGTGCTTTGGACTTTGTCAATATTTTGCAAAAGCATGGCAATGAGAAAAGAACACAAACCAGCTTGTCATTTTTGAATAAAGGTACTGAAGAGATTATATTTTCTACTATCTAAACGGCAAATTCTTGAAACCATCTTACAATAATAAACAGGATTAATTTTCTTACAAAATGACACGACTTGAAGTTCTTTAAAGGTAGACACAATATTTTGACTACCCTGGAATTTCTATATGTGATTGTGTAGCTTAGATTGATTGCAGAAGTACTTGAAAAGACAAATATAGCTCATTCCAGGCACTCTTCAAAACACCGCTTCCATCAACAAAATAAAAATACCATTCTTCAAGAATGATTTCATAATATCTTTTGATTGAAAAACACTAAATGAACGACAACATCACTTTGTGTAGTATTGTAGTGACAACAGAACCATGAATCAAAAATTTATTTTGTGTTATACTTAAACCAAAACATTTCCAATTCTAAAAAAAAATAAATTCAAACTTATGTGTACTGTATAATAATGAGACAAAGCTAATGAAAAATTAATTCTATCTTTCACTTCAAAGTTCGGGTAACTAAATGAGAATTTGAAATGTCATTGTCAACAGCACAGAATCATTTAGTTGGCATTATTATTACATTCAAATAATAGCTTAAATGTTTAGCATAATGGAGGAGTTACCTTATCAATTATTAAAACCTCACAAAGTATGCCATGGTCATATGAACAACATATATATGTAAGTAAGCTTAAACTCTTAAACTGAATAGAACAGGCAAACACAATTTATCGTACCTTTAAAACTATACCATATTTTTCATCTTTTGGAATTTCAAAATCCACCCCCATCCCCACTCCCACCCTCACCCCCACCCCCAAAAAAGAAGGGGAAAGACATTTTCTAACCTGTTACTCTACAACCTGCTATGAATGAATCATGAGCACTTCAGTCAGAAATGAAATGTAAAATATAACAAAGTTGACTTACCACAATAGTGACATCCAGGTGTTTTGGGTTGGTAATCACACAGAATGCAGTCAATACATCCACCATTGCCATCAGGGAAGAAGTTTTCTGGGCAGTGTAGGTTTGAAGTACTGGATTTTCGGCTTGGACTTGTACTTTCACAGCTCTTGCAGTCTTTTGGGTCTGTGCAGTCTGTGCAACTTTTACAAAGTCCAGTTGGGTCTAAAAAGTTATCGGGTGGACATTTCACAATATTAGCAGATGACTGGCTCCACATCACAACTGTCAGCAAAAAAATGATGCAAGTTTTGAACAAATTACTCTTAAATGTTTGCTGAATCATTGTGTGTTTGCATCTAAAACAATTCCACGAAGATATAATATTGTTGCAGTTGATTTTGGAGAAAAAAATTTCAAAGAATTTTTTGAGATTTGAGTTTTGTTTCTCTGAGCGGTGCCTGGTTATGATAGTTCAAAATTAGTAGAAGTGACTTTTCTGCTTGCATGACACACAGCTGACCGTTTACATGTGCTTCTAGTGGTCGTCTGAACGTTACTGAAAGGCACACAGGGATTAGTACACACAGAATAACAGAATAAGTAATAACACAGCTTTGACAATTACCTCATCGATTAGGAAAACCCCCCTCTCATACCCGACCTCTCATTTCTATTGGTTAAAAGTGTCATGAGGTGTGAACGCCGAAGGTGAGAATATTCCATTATATGAAAAGGGGGGTGGACACTACGAAGCCACCACGTAATACGACTAAATATCAACATTGACCAGACCTCAACTATCTGTATCTACCACCATACGTTAGAAAGGAATTCAGTCAAAATAAACGTTCTAAAACTGTTCACATGGTATACTTACATTCCCAATCACACTGATGGACATCCCCGTACCTTTTCAATTTATTGTGCAACAGTTCCACAAAATCCAAGGTGCCCATCATCAACGTCGTCACACGGTAATATTAATTTATTAACATAATTAGTTGTTTATTGTTATGTTGTTAAGACGACAAGGAGTATATACATATTCATGACACCATCAACAGGTATGACATTGTCCGCTATCGTAAACTATCCTATGAATGTTGACTTTTGGACTCACGACTGGGAGACGTACCGTACGGCCTGCCTGCAGCCTGTCACGCAGCACAGGTAGTGCGTACGAATCATGATGACCAAATCAATAATCACGTTGTCGTGCTTTGTGGAAACTCCCGCGACATCGTGGTTTGATATTCGTCACAACCTTAAGCATTCTGAAAGAAAGCGTTACCTGTGTCCGGGCAGTGCGAAAGAGTTACATATTTACCCGTCCGTAAAATTCGAGAAATCTCTGTACCACCGCGACCGTACCGTGCATTTTGTTTCCACTTCTCTTCCGGTGTTTGTTACTTCTATACTCACATGGCTCAAGGATTATCCTCGACCTCTGGCAGTACGGTACGGGCGCGGTACGGTACGCATGGAATAATAATACTCTTTCCTTCTCACACAAGGGATGGCATAAACTCTGCTTTTAAATACGAGTTGAGATAGGGTCAGTGCAACCTATTTGAATAAATATGTAGAAGTTTAAAAAAATATATACATTATAATAAATTCACAATCACGGGTGCTAAACTGACCATTTGACCCTTAAAGTTAAACTTACATCAGTCTACTGTCTACATGTATTACGCGTAGCCGGGCTTTGCAGCAGCTGTAGCCGGTTATATTCTTGTAAATATGTGTAATTAAGCCTATGTGATTACCATGGCTCGATGTACGGCACATGCAGATTTGGAAAAATGCATCACATCAATTACTATCAAAGGGACAGTAGTTTAAGTTTACTTTCTATCAAGACAATCAAGTTTTGGATTATTGACTTCTTTCTAGACTATAAGTTCTTTATTCTTGAAAAAAAAGGGCATTCGGTGCTTCAAGGCTACTTTTAAAAGAAGTTGGTTTTTTTAAGAAACGATATCACGAGTCGTTGCATCCAACTATATAGTTCATGTGCTCCGACTGTTGCCTACCATAAGCTTACTCGCCCATGATGACCAGTCATGGGACCAGTCGGTTTGCACAAATATGAAGCAATCAGCTTGTCGAAACAAGACGTACTTCCAAAACATCAAGTACTGAAAAGTACAAGCCTGTACAAAAACTTCGAGAGAGATTATTGAAAGCGAAGTACTCAGTAAAAACAATGGGACAAATTGACAGACCAAATGAGACAAAAGGTGTAAATAAAAGAAAGTCTTGTGCCTCGAGGCCGCATTCAAACGTACTATTTTTAAACGTTTTTTAGCGGTACACTCTTTATCTACAAACCAACTATAACTGCCCCCTTTAGCTTACTTTATTTGTTAAATGCAAACTATTCATCTAAACTGGTTGTTCCTAAGGGGAACCAAACAAAGGCAAATCAAACAGCATACATTGAACAATTCAATTTTACTCAAATCGTTGAAAATGAAGACTCAATAGGTTTATGTGCTGTACAATAGAGCGAATAAACACCAAACCACTAGAGTCTGCTTGATGGATTGAAATGAGCCTAGCATGGCACCAAAAATCAAACAAAACTGTATCACATTTTAATCAGATAGAAATTGTACAGGATATTGTTTTGATCAATTGTCGTCACGTGCGGCTTAAAATTCCGGAAACCTAAAGTTTATACACTGATGACTATGTACACGTCTACCTGATGGTCTGAAAGGCCAGTTCTAGAGTCTACTGCTATAGGCAAACTTTAAAGATTGCATAGAGGTAAATCCTATCAAAAAGAACAAACATGCAGCAACATTAACAAAATAGACTTTTTGATACAAATAATTACTAAGTCACAGTGGACCAGCTCAATTGCAAGCATTTGACGTCATCTCTTATCCAAATAAGAGATGTGTGGCCCACTTCTTTTTTTTCTCTTTGAACAGTTTTTGTACGCTTTGCTTTGGAGAATACTAAACAAAATAACCTGTTCTAGCCCAGGCCTGGCTCAACATACTGGCACGACAGAGTTTACTCATGATTTGTCCTGGTGAACTACAACAAGTAATTGGTTTATTTACAAGCCTATCTAGCATGTGGCCTTTCTAACATGGTCAATTAGCAAATGAAATATTATTCTTATACAGTTGATATGGATGCTATAAACGATTATGGTACATACAGAGAACGCTTTACTTTGGTATTATGGGTTGTACATTTACCCAGACTCTAAGATACGTCGTGTTGTTCAGCCCTATCAGTCTTCTTGTAATAACTACTAATAGTACACGACAATGCTGGCTGGTAACTTGACACGAATGTCTGTATCTGACAGACTCTACATTACCAAGTCAGGTGTATAGTCAGGTCTCTGGGCTAACACCTTTCCTCCCGCTATCGTTATGATGTGTAATTTAACTATTTGACTGTTCATTGATAAGATGTGACCACCACTGAGCGTGAATTGTTAAATTATCGGTAGTCATCACATCAAAACTCGTAACATTTAGATACATATTTCACAGACAACACTACGCTATTCCATAACATTATTGTCGTGTTATCTACTTCGAAGTTTATATTCGAAAAGAATAGCAAGAGAAGACTCTTTAATAAGCTTAGAACTGAACTGGTATACAACATTTTTAGATTTGTTGAAGAGATCCACGCACATGTATTTATGTACATGTACGTGTCTCTGTATATATATATATATATATATATATATATATATATATATATATATATATATATATATATATATATATATAACTCGGTGAGTATCAATCTGCTAAGACAGTGGTATTATAACTCGGTGAGTATCAATCTGCTAAGACAGTGAATTGTCTGATGATCGCACTATGCGTGAAACTCGACCGAGTTACAACCAAGAAAGAGTTCCAGTACTAACTATATATATATATATATATATATATATATATATATATATATATATATATATATATATATATATATATATATATATATATATAGTTTTGGTAGTATTGCGCTCTGCCACTGCGGTATAGAGCACTGTCTTAGCAGATTGATACTCACCGAGGTGTGTGTGTGTATATGTGTGTATATATATATATATATATATATATATATATATATATATATATATATATATATATATATATATATATATATATATATATATATATACCACTGTCGGTTCCTATACAGACGACTTTTCAATAGTGGCGCTGTTCTTTTCTTTACTTTTGCAATCAGATTTAAGGCAATGTTAAATCGCCGTCCGCTTGTGTCGCTGTTACCACATTCCTTGGGAACACCCTCTGGGTAAAAAGACGATTTTTTTCGCCTCAGATATTAAGAAAAGTTGATTTGGTCGTGATCGTCTAAAAGGTAATGCTAAGAGAATTGTGCTTTTTTGCCCGTTCAAGAAACAGATGTATGAACAAGCGTATACACGATCGATGTCATAACATTGTTATACTCCGACAGACGAACCCTTAATCTCCAGTATCTTAACCCTACAAATTCTGGAAGTATTTGTCACAAGATATGTAATGGTGTTTGTAGTCTGTCTCAGTTCAGGGATGCATTGGTGACTCGAATTTGGCATTGTAGTGTATAGCGGAAGATTTGCCCCCTCCCCCCTTCAGAGCTGTCAAAACGTTTCCCCCACCCCCATGGCCCCAACGAATTTTCTCAGGCCGGCCCCGCCCACCACCACCACCACCATCGAACACTACACAGGGATCATCTTTGTAACCCTCTCCTTACATTAGATATGTACGATACACTACATTTCAGTAGTGATAATCAACTTCTGGGTCCATTAGCGATTATAAATATATCATAGATATGGGCTTTGCTAGGAGAAATCTCACATTGTTGAGCTATCACCAATCTGATTAAAATCTGATGTGGTAGATACGGCTGGATTTCTTTATTTTACATCTAGTATTTCCATCGTTTATTGTCGGTTTTTTTTCTTTATGTTGTTCCGGAAGTGATCGTCACTCATTCTCGCAAACCAGAGTTATTATTTCTACCACTACATTTTGAACCTGTGGGAGGCTCGTTAAGAACGTTGCCGTAAAACAGGCCGTGGTTTGCGACGATGTCGCCGCCTTACCATAAAAATCGAAAACAAACAACACTAACGAGATTGAAATAGAGGTGAATAAAGAAATTGAGCCGCTGTCACCACGTCAGATTTTAATCAGATTGACCTTTAGCGGCTATCACCTGAGTCATGTACGCCAAATATAGGTAAATTAAGTGTATATTATTGTGGCGAAGCCGCAAAATAATTTTCAATGCACACATATGACCACTTCAAAAAGCCACCGTCACAGTGCAGTGAAATCAAGAGGAAAATATTCCAAGACCCTGGTCCCTTGTCGTATGTTCAGACTGTCAGAATTTTCAAGGCCCCTCTCGATTCTGTTGATGGCCTCCCCGCTTTCTCCTCAGGTGCCCCTGCCGTAAATTTTACTCGTTCCCTAAGAATTTTAATTCTGCATGGGTTCTAATTTGAACATTTTAAACATCGTATGACGATTAGTAAATACACTTGCCATACCTGTATCAGAAAAAAAATAGTTCGTGTAAGCCATAGCACAACATGTCTTCTTTATTAATATATCGAAATCCATCCATAACTACCTAACAGTAGTGTCAATGTCTGAACATGAGATCTCTCACGTTGAAACCCATATTTGGATAGAATGATCTAGTTGTTTGTCGTATATCTATAAACACGTGTCAATTTCCCAAATAAATCATCCACTTTTTTTCTAATTAAAGTTTTTCTTAGAAATTACTGATATTGTTTCCTTCATCATATAGATCTGTTTCTGGATGCCAACGTGGAGCTAGGTGTAAATCGTAACGATACTGTATAACCTGACTACGTCTGCTTGTACGATTAGTTCGTCCTAGTGTAGTTTTGCAAGAGCATGGTATACAGATTACATGATTGTAATGAACTCTTAACAATTAATTTCCTAGATGCATTTTCCCTGGACATATTTATGATGACTTTAGGTCAAGTTCTAATGTTATGTACGATGTAGAAACGATGGAATATGCAACTTTGGTACATTTATTGGTATTTACTGGTCTTATTGGTAAGACAAACACACATAAATGTACACATACACATGCACACCACACACATTCACATTCAGCTAATCTGTCTCTACACATATATCAGCCATTTACATCAGTTAGGTCTTTTTTAGTATTTCCTGAAATGAACAAAAAATGAAAAAATAAATGCTTTTTAAAAGCTAAGCAGTTAGGGCATTCATCTAACGATATTTATATTAATATTGGAAATGAAAGAATTTTGTTTGAGTCACTTTCAAAGACGGTTCTAAAGAGTAAACTTTTAGAAAATAGAATTGTGAAGCCAAACACTGAGGAAACCCTTGAGAAATGTTTAACTTTCACTGGCCTAAATTGGAAAAAGTTGTATGAGCTTAGTTTTAAAGTTTCCAATGAAAGTAAGTCAAGAGAATTCCAATTCAAGCTTTTACATAATATTCTTTATACAAATCAGCAACTTCATCATTTTAATCCAGTAAAGTACCCAAAATTTCTTTGTGGGATTTGTCAAGAAGAACCAGAAACGTTGGAACACCTTTTTTTTAAATGTAAGGATACTAAGGCCCTGTGGGGCGAAGTTATCAATGTAATGGGTAATTCGCTAAGGTTGTCATCATTTCCGTCTAAGCTATGTATGATTCTTGGTGACCCACAAGAAAGAATGATTATAAATTTTGTTTCTTTAGTTATTCGGAAATATATCTATTGGGTAAAATTAAAGGAACAGAAACCATCCTTTAGGGAATTCAATTTATTACTTTGTAACATATATAATATAGAACTATTTAATGCTAGGGCAAATGATAAAGTAAATTTCCATCAAATGAAGTGGCTACCTTTGCACCAATTTTGTGTAAATACGAACACGTCATTAGTTGAAGTCTAGTTGCTGTTTTTTTTTTTTTTTTTTTTTTTTTTGTTTTTTTTTTCCAAAATATCAAACTCTTTGGATGCAAGTCAAATTTTCTCTAGCCTTTCTTAGTATTCTTTTCGTTCTGTTTTTCCTTGTGTGCTGTATACTTCTTTGTTTTGTACGTAAATAAAAAAAAAAAAATTAAAAAAAAAAAAAAAAAAAAAAAAAAATGTACGAGAAACTAACAGACGTGCTGACTATAACACACTTTTTAGCCACCATTTATTGACTTAACACCATGTCGTGATATCAGTCAGCATTTTGCCGTAATATTCATGACATTAACACTCAGTCTGTGGCATTTCTGTGCGCAGGCTGTTTTACATGTAAAGGTGGAGTGTCACTCAATAAAATGTTGCTTGTCCCAAACTCATGGTACTTAAACGAAGACTGGTGGGTGGGTCCTCCTTTGATTAGAAACACCACTGAGCTGGACTAAACTAAGGTATATATGGTTTATTATAAAAAGTGACTCAAGGACTTTAATAAGCTTACGTATTGAAATAATATTGTATGTCTAAATAAAGTCAATACAAAAACTTGCACCGACCCGAAGAATTTCACATCGTGTTGCTATCATATTGCGCAGGTGATTTGCGCAATAGTCTACATCATCAACAGATGTGTTTTTCTCAATTCTCATATTTGTAATATTTTTCAACCCCTTGACGTCAAACTGCTTTGCTTCGCAGCCCTGTACTGAGTCACGAGATAGCCGTTTCACTCCTATTCGCAAATATTTTTTGACTTTCTACCAAGTTGGAAAACAGGACCTAAAATGGAGGAGCTGGCAAATTTCAGTGACGACTATGACTCGCAAAGCTTCACCTTGGCGTACGGAACCACTCAGACTGTGGCCATCCTCACCATACTTGTTACTTTAATTACAGTTACTATTCTTGGCAACCTGTGTATACTGATTGTGTTCTCAAGGACAAAAAGTTTGCAGATTTTGACCAATTACTACTATGTGAGTTTAGCTATCTCTGATCTTATATCTGGGATGTTTGTAATGCCCCTGATGCTGATTAAGACTTTGACAGGCGGTGGTTGGCCACTTGGTAGAGCTTTGTGTTTGCTTTGGTTATCCGTCGACTATACAGTGTATGGTGCTTCTATATATAACATGACAGCAATATGTATCGACCGTTATTTAGCGATTGTGCACCCAGTGATGCATCGACGGATAAGAACTCGAAAGTTTGTCCTTTCAATGATTGGTATCGCATGGCTTTTAGGCTTCATCGTCTATGCACCCGCGATTCTACTTTGGGAACCTATCTCGGGTGAGAATTACATAGATTATACTAGGGAGTGCAGTGCTGCTTGGAATTATCATGCACCATTTGTACTTATTTCAACGGCTCTAGTCGTTGTTATACCTCTCTGCTTTATGCTTGTTCTTTATTCCCGAATTTATAGAGTTATTCGTCGGAGAACTAAAATTATACCTTGTCAACCAACAAGTTTAAGACGCAGTCTTTCAGAACCAGATAAAAATGTTGCACCGAACCGGAAAGGGTCTAACACCATAGGGGTGCAGACCGACGCTTCTCCCCTCGATGTCATACGCGAAAACCCTAAACGTGAGCGTAAAACAGAAGTTTTGATACACGCTGACAGAGTTGAGAATGACAAAAGTGTATTACCAGTTCCACAACAAAGAGAAAATTCTCATCGTGGATGCTGCGGAACTATTCCCGACCAGCTATCTTGTCACGTTGCCATGCAAACAGGACAAAGTAAGGATGATGATTCGAGCAAGGAGATGGGGCTGGCAATGGAGGGGCTCACTGATGGGCTTCAAGGTGAGACACAAGATTCATGCAAAGACAACATGATAGATGAAAAGAAAGTAACAACTTCACGGATGGAATTTTCCGAGAGAAGAGAATCGCTAAAAGAGTCAAGTTTGCCACAGCTGAGCAAACCAAGTGACGGAGATTGCACCGTGTCGGTTCAACAAGAAAATTCGCACATTAATAGAACAACCGATATTAAAAGAAGCACAGCTGATAAAACGCGTACGGACCTTGTTATAAATAACCATGGTAATAAACTGACAGCTGAATCAAATACAGCCCTACAATCCCATGGAAACGAAACTAATGATTACGTTGATGATATTACAGACTACAGTCCTGCTTCAGTCAGGATAACAACAGACAAGAATGATTTGAACCAAAGCAAGCTGACAATTCACAGATCTATGAAGCATGCACGTGTCAAAAAGGACAAGAAGGCAGCTATTACTTTGACAGTTTTACTAGCGTTCTTCGCTTTGCAATGGCTCCCTTACCATGTAACCATTATCATTTCATCTGTCTGTAATTGTGAGGTCCCAATAAGTTGGCTTTTGTTCACCATTTGGTTGCAGTATTCAAATTCAACGGTAAACCCATTTCTGTACGTGTATAGAGACCGAGGATTTCGAGTCAGGGTTTGGAAACTCCTCACCTGTAAGTCATAGTGTGTAAGAAAAGTTATGTACGTTTTGCTGATTTGAACAAACTCAAATAGCATCTTTAGTACCTCTTCAACACCATTCAGAAACATTTTTGTTGTTTTGTTTCCGATGGTGATTTTACCATTAATATTTTAAATCTAGTACAATTAATCCATTGAGTATAACTTCCATGGTTCCGGTTTAAAATAATGTATTGTGCTAAAAAAAGCAGAGAATCGATAAATTTGTTCGGAACAATTTCGGCGGCAATGTCTTAGGTACGGAAGAGATTAAAGGTTCTGACGTCACGGAATGCACTGTCATCGGCCATTCTTTACCTACTTGACACTGACTCACTCGTCACTGTATACAAGTGGCCGACAAATTCCTCTTGAAATAACAAATGCAAGTACACTGTCAGGTTTATTTCCCACCAACGTTTCCGACTTTTATTTGCAAACGACTTCGTCATATCCCCTTTAACATATCATGAAACTGATAAACCTAGTTCACAAAATACTTCTTAAGGCGCTGTGTTTTAACGTTCAAGGTTCAAAAAGACACACATATAAGTTATGTTCGAGTAATATATTTTAGATCTATAATATATATAGTATTTATATGGCGTTGACTATATTACATGAAATACAAAAAACATATAACACGGCAGTGAGACAGTAGTATTTGTTATGTTCAAGTTGATATATGTTTGATCTAGCGTAGTCTGGATGCCAACGTGGTCTCTAACCGTGAAACTGAAAGAGAGATGTGAAAGATTTGATGAAGAATAGCACTAAACTAGATCTATCGTATATCAGTGCTGTTCAACTACTGTTGTAAAATGTCTTCCAAACTATATTTGTCTAAAATTGTCCAAGCCAATATTTATATAAATTAGTGCGCATATCACAGGCGCGTGTGCTGTTTCCTGGGTTATTGTTTTCCTTGTCTACGGACTAAATGAAACAACGATTTGATTACAATTCCCTACCTGTGAGATATATCTACTGGTATAGAGATTGATACATTTTTAGTAGCATATATAATTCGTATGATATTTTCCTAACACTATACGAAAGTTAAATTTACCCACCTTTACCCAACCTTTACCCTACCTGTGACCCACCTAACTACCATCTCTGCCAAGGGGTAGTACGAGGCGAAGTGACACTTTTGACTGTTTACAAGGCCCAGGGGAGAGATCACCGGGGGTAAATTAAGTCAAAGGTGTCACTTCGTCTCATACTCACCACATTTACACATCCTCTGCTAAAGATTTACCCCGGTGGAAAGACATGGTCAAATATGACTTTTCGTATAGTGTAAGGAAAACGGCAATCTAAGCAACAATACGTGCCCCTGTGGTCCATATATGGCGTATTGCCATAATAATCATGGTCCTCGTATTTCGCTTTAATAGTCAATACTACTGATTATCATACTTCCGGTGTAACTTTGATCTGTGCGAATACTTTTGTTATTTTTGTCATTGTCTTTAGATTAGATGGTACTAGAGTTGATATATATCCTGTCTCGTTTTCCGCAAAAAATAATTATTCACAGATGAATTATATCTTACATATGACAAGTGCGTATTCTGACTGATGATTAAAATGTGAAATATATTGATCGACTTTGTCATGGTCACCGGCAGATTTGATCGTCTGTATAACATGTGACGTATATTTGTACCAGATATGTGTTTTACAGCTTTACAAGACTGTGTGTATAAAACGGTGTGAAATTACAGGTGTCACCGTGACGCTCCGTTCACAAGCGCTCAGAGTTCATTGGAAATGTCTGATCGTAGAGTTGAGGGCACTCTTTAACTCGTCCCACTCCTCATGCATGCACGTATAGACATTTTCAGGCTG